>NC_045440.1:55872360-55902780 GCF_002776525.5 Piliocolobus tephrosceles
CATGTTGGCCAGGATGGTCTCAATCTCCTGACCTCGTAATCCACCCGCCTCAGCCTCCCAAAGTGCTGGGATTATAAGTGTAAGCCTCCGTGCCCGGCCCTCATTAAATTTTAAAGGATTGAAATGATATGTATTGGAAACGGTAAATAATAAAATGTTGTGAAATTCCCCCTACAATTAGAAATTGAGCAATGAATACTCTTCAAGGAAGAAATCACAGAGAAATCAGAAAATACTTTGAATAGTGATATGAACACAGCATATAAAAATTTATAGGCTGCAGCTAAGTCAGTATTTAGAAAAAAGTATTTGTTGGATTCTTATATTAGAAAATAGAACTGTTTTAAAGTCAATGACTACTGCTTCCGTATTAAGAAACCAAGAAAAAAAGCAAAGTAAACCCAAAAGAAGTAGAAAAAGAAAAATAATAAAGAGGAGAGTGATAATCGATTAAATAGAAAGCAAACAGTAGAGGAAACCAACAGAACCAAAAAGTGGTTCCTTGAAAATATTATTAAAATTGTTAGATGACTAGCAATGCTGTTCAAGAAACATCAGAGTCACCAATTACCAATATTAGGAATGAAATGGAGGATACAAGTATTGATCATACAAACAATCGGAACTATATTATAAACACCTTTATGCCACTAAATTTTACAGGTTACATGAAACGGACACACTTCTTGAAAGACATATGAAGAAACAGAAAATGTGAATAACTATCTGTTAAATAAATTGAATTGATGATTAAAAACCTTCCTGTTAAAAAGAAAAAAAACAACCTCTAAGCTCAAATGCCTACCATGAATAATAGCAAGCTTAGACAAACTCTTTTAGAAAAGAGGAGAAATTATTTCTTCCCAACTTATTTAATGATGTTGAAATAACTTAACAACAAAAATATGACAAGTAGCATTATAAGAAAGGAAAATTAAAGACTAACATTCCTAATGAAACTAGACATAAAAAGCTTTTACCTAGTATTAGTAATTATGCTAAATTATATCTAGATATATAATGTAGTTAGTATATATAATGTAATTATATATGAGTTATATAAGTATACATAAATATTTATATACATTTAAATAGTTATATATTTTAAGTATATATAAGTACAAATTATTGAATTAGTATAGTTTAAGTTATACTAAATATATATAACATGAGACGACTTCAAATACTTTGTGGAAAAATGGAATTAAAAGATGAAAATAAGAAGTACAAAGTTTATTTTTCAATATAAGCTCCATCAGGTTCAAGACAATTTTGTAAGTGATGACACCAGCCATTTAATTCATCCCTAAATAACTGAGAGTCCTGAAAATTTAACCATGTCAATGCAATCTCTTTCATATTATTAGCTGAAGAAAAATAGTTGCCCTTTAAAGACATTTTTAAGATTAGGAAATAAAAGGAAATCAGAAAGAGTCAAATTAGGACTGTAACGTGGATGTCTAATGATTTCTGACCAAAACTCTCACAAAATTGCCCTTTGATTAGAGGAAATGCAGGAATACCATTGTGGTGGAGAACTCTCTGGTAAAGCTTTTCCTGCCCCTTTTTTAAATTTGTTTGTTTTTTGTTTGTTTTTTGTTTTTGGTAAAGCTTTGGCTTTCCCAAAACACTCTCATAAGCCAATATTATCATCCTTCAGCCATCCAGAAAGTCAAGAAGCAAAATACCTTGAGCATCCCAAAAACTATTGCCATGACCTTTGCTCTTGACTGGTCCACTTTGGCTTTGACTGGACCACTGCCACCTCTTGGTAGTCAGTGCTTTGATTGTACTCTGTCTTCAGGATTATACCAATAAAGCACTATTTTATCTCGTGTTAAAATTTTTCAAAAAATGCTTCAGGACTTTAGTCCCGCTTGTTTAAAATTCTCTTGTCTGCAACTGACCTACAACAGTTTTGGCACCCATTGGTGGAAAGTTTGCTCAACTTTAAGTTTTCAGTCAGAATTGTGTAAGCTGAACCAATTGAGATATCTGTGGTGTTGGCTATTTGTGCAGATAATAATCAGGTTTGTTTTTTAGTTAAGGCACAAGCAAGATTAATTTTCCCACACAAATTGATGTGGCTGGTCTGCTGCTGTAGGCTTCATCTTCAACATTATCTCATCCTTTTTTAAAATGAGTTATCCATATGTAAACTGCTAATCTGGGGGACAGACATTATCCCCATAAACTTTTTATAAAGCATCAATAATTTCAGCATACTTCCACCCAATCTTCATCATAAACTGGATGTTTATTTCTGTTTCAATTTTAGCAGAATTCATGTTGTTCTGATAGGGGCTCTTTTAAAACTGATATCTTATCCTTAGTTCCGCAAACTAGATCTGTTCAGACATGTTATAACAATTTATTAGTATATTTTAGCGCAAAAAGTAATTGAAATCCATGTATAGTTTTTGCATAATGTATATTTTCCATGAACATTTTGAAGACTCTTCGTGTGTGTGTGCATATGTGTGTGTGGACAGTGGGAAGGAAGAGAGTATGAGGAATTGCTTTATGCAGTTATAGAGATTGACAAGTCCCAAGATCTGTAACTGGCAAGCTGGAGATCCATAAAACCTGATGATGTAGTTTCAGTCCAAGTTTGAAGGCAAGAAAATCCAATATCCCAATCTGAAGACAGTGAGGCAAGAACAGTTGCCTTTTACTCTTTGAATGGTCAACTCTTTTGTTCTATTCAGAGCTTCAATGGATTGGATAAGGCCCACCCACATTAGACAAAAAAAATCTGTTTTTATTTTATCTACTGATTCAAGTGTTAATCTTATCCAGAAACAGCCTCATAAACTCACTCACAATAATGTCTGATCAAGTATCTCGGTGCCCTCTGGGCCTGTCAAGTTGACACACAAAATTAATCATCACGCTCCCTAAGATCAGGAACAAGACAAAAACATTCCCTTTTCACCACTTCTATTCAACATGTAGTGGAGTTACTAGCCTGTGAAATTACATAAGAGAAATAAATAAATGGCATAAAGATTGGGGAAGAAAAGTAAAATTGTCTTTATTTACAGATGACATGATTACATATGTAGAAAACTCAAAGAAATCTACTCCAAAATAAAAAATAGCTATTAGACTTAATAATTAAAGTTTTTGATGTAATGAGATGTAAGATCAATATACAAAACTCAACTGTACTTCTATATACTAGCAGCCAACAATTGGTGAATGAGATTTAAATAAAACCATTCACATAACAGCATCAAGGAACACAAAACAGGAAACAAATAATCAAATGTGTATTAAACCTTTACTCTAAAAACTATAAAACATTTCTGAGATAAATTACAGTAGACATAAATAAAAAGACTCAGCATATTTATTGATGGGAAAATGTAAATTCTCCCCAAACTGACCTATAGTTTCAAATAAATCTCAAATCCAATTAAAATAGCAGCAAGTATATTTTTGGCGAAGTTTATAAACTGGCTATCAAATTTTTATGTAAAAGCAAAGGAGTTAGAAGAGCCAAAACAATCTTGAAGAAAAAGCCGAAGGCCCTACCCTACTTGATTGCAAGATTTACCATAAAGCTATGGTAATTGATAAAATTTGTTATTGGTGAAACAATAGGCAAATATATCAGTGGAACATAATAGATCCCATAAATAGTCTTACTTATAATTACTTTATTTTCACAAAAGCATCAACAATTCAATGGGAAAATTTTTTCAAAAAATTATTTTAGAACTGGTTAACTACTTGAATAAAAGTGAGCTTTGACAGGTATATCACACTTCAATAGAAAATTTATTCAATAAAAATCATAACAATTAACTCAATAAAATGCAAATGTTGAAGGCAACTAGATTCTAAAAGTCAACATAGGATGATATACTTATGACCTTTTGGTAGGCAATGATTTCTTCAAACACAATGAAAAAGCAAAGGATGTCAGCAAGATGGCCAGCTAGAGATACCTGCCATTTGTTCTCCCCACTTAGACACAAAAAAATGACCAAAGGTGACAAACAGCTAAAATTTGACTGGAGTATTGAAGGGAAAGAGCCGGAGTACAGTGGGGCAGTGAAGAGGCACCTGTGATGATTCCAAGTCTAGAAAGGCAGCATGGAGGCACTTGGCCTCTGAAGTCTCATCTTCCCCATCCAGATTAGGTCTGCCTGGAGTCAGGAGGGACTTCCTGTTATGGTGAAAAGGTAAGCACAAGATCCCCAGTGACCCCGATTACCACCAAAAACACCTACAGTCCTTATAACAGAAGAAACCCACAGTCCTTGCAAGCCCTGAGCCCAGTTTGGAGAACTGTCAGGAATTCTTGCAGTTACATTGCCACAGATTAAGAGCACAAGACATGCACTCCCCACCCCCTACCCATCCCTTGTGAGTCAAGCTGCTGCAGCATGGCACCATCATGAGACCAGAGCCACCTCTGGAGTGCATCATGCTGTGGGGACCAGTGGCCACTGCACTTGGGCTCCATCTTCATTCCACCAAGCCCATAGAGGTGGTGGAATACCACAATTCCAGCTGTATGGAGCCTGGGCCCAGGATTGGCTGTGACTCTGGTCCTGCACAGCAGAGAAACCAACCGCTGCTTCTTCACTTCCCACTAGAGGAACAGACTGGCAGTAATGTTGAAGGCAAACCCACCTTGGAGCTGACCAAACTGCTTCTTGCCCTCTCTCAACATGGAGAGGCCCCCAAGCCTCCAAGCAGCTGATATGTTCCCAGGCCAGAGGAACGGCTATGCACTCATGCTCAGAACCTGAGAAACAGACCTGCAGAATCCCTGCCCAACACAACCTACTCAATGGCCCTGCATCTATAATCAGGGACTAAGAAACAGTCCCATGGGCCCTCAGACCAGTCAAGCAGTCAAGAGTTTACAACTTGAATGTGAGAAAATCCCCATGGGCCACTCCTGGTGGATAAGTTCCAGGCCAGTCAAGCAGCCTTCTGCAATGTCACAAGCCTGAGAAATAGCCTTGTGCCCACAGACACCACTCTCAAGACCAGCCAAGCAGCCTTGCAGCAAGATCTCAGGCCGAAGAAGAAGAGCTGTTCCTAGCAGGTACACCTTCCAGGCCAGCTGAGCAACCACATGCTTGGGTTCCTAATCAGAGTAACAAGCCTGAGGCTACAACCCCAGCAAGTCAGATCCCAAATTGGTTGATGCACCATGTGCCTTTGAACACCTCAGCAAGCACCCCCGACAAAGCGGTACTACAATCATCACAAACAATCTCAGCCCAGGCTACCAAAAACCTTACAAATTTCATCAGTGTGGATTACAACTGAAGAAAGTAAATGGAGAATGAACTCCACTTAGGAGCACATCCAGTGCATCCCACTGAATTGACACATCCTAAGACTCATTCATAGGAATAAGTCTTTCTCTATGAAATCTATTTCATAAAATTGGAAGAGGCAACTTCTCTACTAGATGCATAAAAATCAACATAGGACACATTAAACAGGAATAAGGAAGGAAACATGATACTCCAAATGGAAACAATAATTCTCCAATAACAGCCCCCAATCATGAGAAAATATATGATGCACCAGAAAACAGACTTCAAAAACAATCTAAAGGACACTCAGTGAGACACAAGAGAATACAGATAGACAATTCAACAAAATCAGGAATACAATTCAGATTTGAATAGGAACTTAAATTATATGTATATATTATTAGAAAGAACCAAACAGAAATTCTAGAACTGAATAATTCAATGAATGAAATTTTTTAAAAATACAATTGTGAGCTTCAACAACACACTAGACCAAGTGAAAGAAAGAATTTCTGAAGTTGAAAGCAGATCTTTTGAAATAACACAGAGAGTCAAAGAAAGAAAAGAATAAAGAGTGAAAAAGAATTTAAAAGCCTACAGGTTTTATGGGACATCAGTAAGTGAACAAATGTTTGTGTTGTGGGCATTCCAGAAGGAGAAGAGAAGTTGAGGAAAATATACATAATGAAATGATAGCAAAAAACTCCCCAAGTCTTGAGAGAGAGAGATGGACATCCAGGCAAAGGAAGTTTTAAGAACTGCAAGTAGTTTCAAAGCAAACAGGTCCTCTTTCAGGCACAGCACGGTCAAACTGTGGAAAGTCAAATACAAAGAATTCTAAAAGCAGCAAGACAAAAGTATCAAGTCAAACCTAAGGGAATTCTCATTTAGACTAGCAGCTAATTTCTCAACAGGAACCTTACAGGCCAGGAGAGAATGGAATATTTCAAAGTATTGAAAGAAAAAAAAAAGCTGCCAGTTAAGAATATTATGGCCAGCAAAGCTGTCTTTCAAAAGTGAAAGGGAAATAAATATTTTCACAGGCAAGCAGAAACTAAGGGAAGTTATTACTCTTGGAGCAGATCTAAAACAAATTCACAAGAGAGTTTTACATCTGAAAGCGAAAAGACAATACCATTGTGAAAAAACACATGAAACCATGAACCTCACAAGTAGAGCCAATACACAAAGGAGGAAGAGAAAGGAATAAAATGTTACCACTACAGAAAACCACCCAACCTCAAAAATAAGCAATAAGAGAGGAATCAAGGAAAAAAAGACACACAAAGCAACTAATAAAATGACAGGAGTAATTCCTTGAACATCAATAACAATCTTGAATGCAAATGAGTTACATTGCTTATTTAAAAGACATAGACTGGCTGAATGGATTTAAAACACAGGATCCACCTATATGCTGCCTACAAGAAACTCATCTCATCTCCAAAGACACACAAAAACTGAAAATGAAGGGATGGAAAAAAATATCCCATGTAAATTTTAACCAAAAATGAGCAGGACTAGCTATATTTATATCAGACAAAATAGAATTCAAGTCAAAAGGTACAAAAAGAGACAAAGAAGGACATATAACAATAAAGGGATCAATTCAGCAAGAGAATATAACAATAGTAAATAATTATGCACCCAATAATAGTGCATCCAGATATATAAAGCAAATATTATTAGATCTAAAGGGAGAAATAGACCCCCAAATAATAGTAGTTGTGGACTTCAACACCCCACACTGAGTATTGGACAGATCACGTAGACAGAAAATCAACAAAGAAACAACGGATTTAAACTGCACCATAGACCAAATGGAATTAACATTTACAGGACATTTTACCCAACAGCTGCAGAATATGCATTGTTTTCATCAGCACATAGACTGGCCATATATTAGGAACCAAAGCAAATCTTAACAAATTTTTCAAAGTCAAAATCATATCTGGCCACAATGGAATAAAATTAGACATCAATAACTAGTGAAACTTCAAAATTATTCAAATACATGGAAATTGAACAACATAATTCTGAACAAATGATGGGTAAAGGAAGAAATTAAGAATAAAATTTAAAATAGAAACACAATATACCAAAACCAATGGCACAGCAGAAGCAGTATTAAGAGGCAAGTTAATAGCAATATATGTTTACATAAAAAAAACTAGAAAGATTTTCAACAAACAGTCTAAATCATTAAGTTGTTCACCTCAAGGAACTATGTATTAGTCAGGGTTCTCTAGAGGGACAGAACCTAGAAGAAAAAAGAAGCCCAAAATTAGTAGAAGGAAATAAATAATAAAAATCAGAGCAGAAAAGAATGAAACTGAAACTTAAAAAACATTATAAAAAGATCAACAAACCAAAACATTGGTTTATTATGCCTGGCATGATAGCTTGCACCTGTAATCTTAGCTACTCAGAAAGCTGAGGTAGGAGGATAGCTCTAAGCCAGGAGTTTGAGACTAACCTGGGCAACATAGCAAGACTCCATCTCTTTAAAAAGTTGGTTTTATGAAAAGATAAACAAAATTGACAAACCATTAATTAGATTAAGAGAAAAGAAGAAAATCCTAAATAAATAAAATCAAAAATGAAAAAGTTGTCATAACAGATACCACAGAAACACAAAGGATCACTACGAACTAGTATGAATAAGCCAATAAATTTGAAAATGTGGCAGAAATGGATAAGCTTTGGTACACATATAACCTATCAAGACTAGAGCAAGAAGCAATAGAAAACCTGAAAGAGATAGAATCAGTAACAAAAAGTGTACCAACAAAGAAAAGTCCAGGACTGGATGGCTTCACCACTGAATTCTATTGAAGATTTAAAGAGGAATTAATACCAATACTTCTCAAACTATTCCAATAAATTGAAGGGGAAATAATTCTCCCTAACTAATTCCATGAGATAGCATTACCCTGATACCAAAACCAGACGATGACACAACATAAAAAGAAAACTACATGCCGATGTCTCTGATGAACATTGATGCAAAAATATTCAATATAATACTAGCAAACAGCAACTAACAACACATCAAAAAGATAGTACACCATGATCAAGCAGGATTTATTCCAGAAATGCAGGGTGAACCATTATCTGCAAATCAGTAAACATCATACATCACATCAAAAAAGTGAAGAGTAAACACCATACGATCGTCACAATAGATCTAGGAAAAGCATTTGATAAAATTCAACATTCCCTAATGATAAAAACTTCAAACAAATTAAGTATGTAATAATAATAAAGGCATAATAAAGGCCATATGTGACAAACTCACAGCTAACATCATACTGAATGGGGGAAATTACAAAGTTTTTTCTCTAAGAACTGGAGCAAGATAAGGATTCTCACTCTCACTACCTTTATTCAAATGGTAATGAAAATCCTTTCCAGAGCAATTAGGCAAGAGAAAGAAATAAAAGTCATACAAATTGGAAAAGAGGAAGTCAAATTGTCCCTGTTTGTAGATGACATGATCTTATATGTAGAAAAACCTAGACTCTACAAAAAATTCATAGAACAGATAAGCAAATTCAGTAGTTGCAGTATCCAAAATTGATATACAAAAATCAGTAGTGTTTCTATATGCAAACAATGAACTAGCTGAAAAAAAAATCAAAAAGGCAATCCCATTTACAATAGCTACAAATAAATTAAAATAAAATGCCTAGAAATAAATTTAACTAAGGAGGTGAAAGGCTTCTACAAGGAAAATCACAAAACACTGATGAAAGTGATTGAAGAGGATACAAACAAATGGAAAAACATCCATGCTCCTGAATCAGAAGAATTAATTTTGTTAAAATAACAATACTACCCAACAAAATCTACAGATTCATTATAATTTCTATCAAAATACTGGTGATATTATTCATGGAAATAGAAAAATAAATAAATTGTATAGAATCACAAAAGACCCTGAATAGCCAAAGCAATCATGAGCAAAAAGAACAAAGCTGGAGACATCACACTACCTGATTTCAAAATATACTACAAAGCTATAGTAACCAAAATAGCCAGGGTGCTGCCCTAAAAAGACACATAGACTAATGGAACAGAATAGAGAACTCAGAAATCAAGCAACCTATCTACAGTCAACTAATTTTTGACAAAGTTGCCAAGAACACTTATGGGGAAAGGACAGTCTCTTCAATAAATGGAGCTGGGAAAACTGGATATCCATATGCAGAAGAATAAATCTAGACCCCCACCTCCCATGCTACATAAAAATTAACTCAAAATGGATCAAATAACTAAATGTAAAAAATGAAACTACTAGAAGAGGACAGGTGTGGTGGCTCACACCTGTAATTCCAGCACTTTGGGAGGCTGAGGCCAGCAGATCATCAGGTCAAGAGATCAAGACCATCCTGGCCAACATGGTGAAACCCTGTCTCTACTAAAAATACAAAAATTAGCTGGGCATGGTGGTGCACACCTATAGTCCCAGCTACTCGAGAGGTTGAGGCAGGAGAATCACTTGAACCTGGGAGGCAGAGGTTGCAGTGAGCTGATATCATGCCATTGAACTCCAGCCTGGGCAACAGAGCAAGACTCCATCTAAAAAAAAACTACTAGTAGAAAATATAGGGGACATGCTTCAGGATATTGTTCCAAGAAAAGATTTTATGAGTGAGATCTCAAAAGCACAGGCAACACAAACAAAAACAAATAAATGGGATTATATCAAACTGCAAGCTTCTGCACAGTAAAGAAAACAATCAAGAGAATGAAAAGACAACCTACGAAATGGGAGAAAATATTTGCAAACACTCATCTGACAGGGAATTAATATCCAGAATGTGAAAGGAACGTAAATATCTCAAAAACAACAATAAAGTAAAACAAACTAACAAAAAACACCACACAATCCAATTTTAAAATGTGCGAATGATCTGAACATTTTTGAAAAGAAGACAAATAAATGGCCAATAAGTATGTGAAAAATGTTCAATAACACAAATCAGGGAAATGCAAGTCAAAACCACAATGAGGTATCTCACCCTAGTTAGAATGATTATTATCAAAAATACAAAAAACTTAAAATGATGACAAGAATGCTGACAAAATGGAACTGTTGTTGGAAATATAAAATAGTACAGCCACTGTCAAGAACAGTATGGGGACTGTAGGAAAAAAGATGGGTGATTTAAGAAGAAAACAGTATGGGGGTTCCTCAAAAAACTACCACAACATTGTTCAGCAATTCCATTGCTGGGCGTTTGTCCAAAGTAAAAGGAATCAGTGAATCAAAGAGATATGTGCACCTCCACGTTTATTACAGTATTATTTACAATCTCCAAGATAAAAAGTTAACCTAGGCATTCAACAAAAAATGAATAAAGAAAATGTGGCATACATATACAATGGAATACTCTTCAGTCTTTAGAAAGAATGAAATTCTGCCATTTGCAGCAACATGGATAGAACTAGAGAACATTATATGCAGCAGAATAGGCCAGGAACAGAAAATCAAACACTGCATGCTCTCACTTATATGTGGAAACTAAAAACAATTGATCTCATAGAAGTAAAATGTAGAACTGAGGATACTAGAGGTTGGGAAGAGGTAGGGAAAAGAGGTTAGGGAGAGATTTGTTAAAGAATACCAAAAATACAGCTAGATAGGAGTAATAAATGCTGGCATTCTACAGCACTGTAGGATGACTGTAGTAAACGGTAGTGTATTATAAAGTTTTAATAGCTAGAAAGAGGATATTGAATGTTTGTTCCCAATACAAAGACATGATAAATGTTTGAGATGATGAATACACTAAAGACCCTGATCTGAGCACTGAGCACTGTACATTGTATGTATCAAAACATCACTATGTACCCAATGTATATGTATCGTCAATTTAAAAATTAAATTTGATTAAACAAAAAAACTTTCTTAAAAGATAATTTAACTTTTTCAAAATCAAAGCTTTTGCTTTCCAAAAAATACCATTAATAAATTAAAAGGTGTCAGGTGTGGTGACTCACACCTGTAATCCCAGCACTGTGGGAGGCCAAGGTGGGAACTTGAGCCTAGAAGTTTGAGACTAGAAGCCTAGAAGTTTGAGAAGTCCAAGCCTGGACAACATGATAAGACCCCATCTCTACAAGAAATAAAAAATACCAGCTGGGCATGGGGGCATGTTCCTGCAGTCCCAGCTACTCAGGAGGCTGAGCTGGGAGGATTGCTTGAGCCTGGGACAACAAGGCTACGGTCAGCCTTGATAATGCCACTGCTCTCCAGCCTGGGTGACAGAGTGAGACCTTGTCTCAAAACAAACAAATAAACAAACAAAAAATCCCTAAACTAAAAGGCAAAACACAGCCTAGAGAAAATATTTGCAATTGTTGTGTCTGACAAAGGACTGGTATCCGGAATAAATAAAGAACTTTCAAAAAGTACAAGAAAAGCAACACAATTAAAAGTGACAAAAGACTCAAACAGACTTCAGAGAAGATCTTTAAAGGGCCTACAATCACATAAAGCATTTATTGAAAATTCATCTCAATAAATGCTTTTTTGATGCAAGGTTGGTTCAACATACATAAATCAATGAACCCGATTTGTTACATAAACAGCTAAAGACAAAAACCACATGATCATCTCAATAGATGCAGAAAAGGCTTTTAGTAAAATTCAACATCCTTTTATGTTAAAAACTCTCAAAAAACTAGGCATTGAAGGAACGTACTTCAAAATAATAAGAGCCATCTATAACAAACCCGAGCCAACGTCATACTGAATGAGCAAAAGCTGGAAGCATTCCCCTTAAAAACTGGCACACAACCAGGATGCCCTCTTTCACCACTTATACTGAATGTCATACTGGAAGTCCTGGCCAGGACAATCAGGCAACAGAAATAAATAAAGTGCATCAAAATAGGAAGAAAGGAAGTCAAATTATCTCTGTTTTGAGATGACATGATTCTATACCTAGAAAACCTGATAGTCTCGGCCCAAACCCTCCTTAAGCTGATTAACAACTTCAGCAAAGTTTCAGGATACAAAATATCAATGTACAAAAATTGCTAGCATTCCTATACACCAAAAACAGCCAAGCCGAGAGTCAAATCAGGAACACAATCCCATTCACAATTGCCACAAAAAGAATAAAATACCTAGGAATACAGCTAAAGAGGAAGGTGAAAGATCTCTACAGTGAGAGTTACAAAACACTGTTTAAAGAAATCAAAGATGACATAAACAGATGGAAAAACATTCCACATGCATGGATAGGAATCATTAAAATGGTCATACTGCCCAACGCAGTTTACAGATTCAATGCTATTCCTATCCAACTACCAACGACATTCTTTACAGAACTAGGAAGAACTACTTCAAAATTCATATGGAACAAAAAAGAGCCCAAGTAGCCAAGGCAATAATAAGCAACAAGAACAAAGTTGAAGGTATCATACTACCTGGCTTCAAACTATATCACAGGGCAACGGTAACCAAAATAGCATGGCACTGGGACAAAAACAGACACATACACCAATGGAACAGATTAGAGAGCGCAGAAATAAGGCCACACACCTAAAACCATCTAATTCTCGGCAAAGTCAACAGAAACAAACAATGTGGAAAGGACTCCCTATTCAACAAATGGTGCTGGAATAACTGGCTAGCCATATGCAGAAGATTGAAACTGGACCCTTTCTTTACACCACATACAAAAATCAACTCAAAATGGATGAAAGACTTAAATGTAAAACGCAAAACTATAAAACCTCTGGAAGATAACCTAGATAATACCATTCTGGACATAGGAACTGGCAAAGATTTATGACAAAGAATCCAAAAGCAATTGCAATGGAAGCAGAAATTGACAGATGTGATCTAATTAAACTAAAGAGATTTCACATGGCAAAAGAAACTTTCGGCTGGGCACAAGGGGCTCACATCTGTAATCCCCAGCACTTTGGGAGGCCGAGATGCGTGGATCACCTGAGGTCAGGAGTTTGAGACCGGCCTGGCCAACATGGTGAAACCCTCTCTCTACTGAAAAAGACAGAAATTAGCCAGGCATGGTGGTAGGTGCCTGTAATCCCAGTTACACAGGAGGCTGAAGCAGGAGAATTGCTTCAACCTAGGAGGCGGAGGTTGCAGTGAGACGAGATCCTGCCATTGCACTCCAGCCTAGGTGATAGAGCGAGACTCCATCTCCAAAAAAAAAAAAAAAAGAAAGAAAGAAGAAGAAAAGAAAAGAAACTATCAACAGAGTAAATAGACAACTTACAGAATGGGAGAAAATATTTGCCAACTATCCATCTGACAAAGTTCTAATATCCAGCATCTATAAGGAATGTAAACAAATATACAGGAAAAAAAAAAAAAAACAAACCATTAAACTGTGGGTGAAAGACATAAACAGACATCTTTTTTAAAAAGACATACATGTGGCCAAGAAACATATGAAAAAAAGCTCAATATCACTCATCATTAATGAAATGCAAATCAAAAACACAATGAAATACCATCTTATATCAGTCAAAATGGCTATCAATAAAAAATATATATAAAAAAAACAGATGCTGGTGAGGTTGTGGAGGAAAGGGAATGCTTACATATTGCTAGCAGGAGTGTCAATTTGTTCAACCATTATGGAAAGCAGTGTGGCAATTTCTCAAAGAACTAAAAGCAGAACTACCATTTGACCTAGCAATCCCATTTATGGGTATATGCCCAAAGGAATATGAATTGTTCAATCATAAAAACACATACGTGTGTATGTTCCTTGCAGCACTATTCACAATAGCAAAGACATGGCAGCAACCTAAATGCCACATTGTCCTTTATCAAGTCTAAAGGTAGACTTAATAAAGAAGATAAAGGATAGCCATAAAAAAGAGCAAGATTATGTCCTTTGCAGGAACATGGATGGAGCTGAAGGCCATTATCCTTAGCAAGCTAATGCAGGAACAGAAAACCAAATATTGCATATTCTCACTTATAAGTGGGAGCTAAATGATGAGAAGACAAGGACACAAAGAAGAGAACAACAGACACTGGGGCCTGCTTGAGGGTGGAGGATAGGAAGAGGGAGAGGATCAGAGAAAATAGCTATTGGGTACTAGGCATGGTACCTGTGTGACAAAACAATCTGTACAACAAACTCCTATGACATGAGTTTATCTGTATGAAAACCTGCATATGTACCCCTGAACCTAAAACAAAAGTTTAAAAAAAGAGAAAAAAAAGAAAAGAAATCATTATTCAAGAGAGAAAGATAAAACCACAAGCGGATACCTTTCCGTTCTACTAGAATAGCTAATTAAAAAGGCTAACATCACTAAATGTGGAGGAATTAGAACTTTCATACATTATTAGCATGAATGTACAATGATACAACCATTTTGAAAAGCAATTTGCCAGATCTTTACAAATGTAAACACAGAACTCTCCTATAACAAAGCAATATCACATTCCCATATCTGAAGATGCTTGTGTAATAATGCTCATAGCAGCTCTCTTCATTATTTCCTATAATTGAAAACAACACAAATGTCCGTGAGTAAGAGAATGGAGAAATATAGGATGAATTTCTACAAAGAAATACTTGTCAGTAATAAAAAGAGTCAATAATCAACAACATGGATACATCTCAAAAACATAATCTGTTCAAATAAAAAATATGTAAAAAGAGTATGTGCTATAGGATTTCATTCATGTGTAGTTTAAAGAACAGGTAAAACTACTTTACAGTGGCAGAAATCAGAAGAGTTGTTGCCTCTTATTGGGGAGAGGATTAGTGAAGAAGAGGATAAAAGGGTTTTCTAAGTCAACATTCTTCATCTCAATCAGGGTGTGGAGCACCTGAGTACATGCATCTGTCAAAACTCATGAACTATAAAATTAAGATTAATGCATGTAATTGTGCAGTAAATTATGCTGAAATTAAGGGAAAGAAGAAAACACACTTGGACCATCTACTAGGTCAGAAAACCATCCTCATCTCTATTATCTTGAATTATGTTCACCTGCATCAACCAACAAAGTCCAGCAGATGAAATTAAATATTGTGTACTCGATTCCAACACTGTTCATAAAATAGAATAACAGCAACATAAGTGCCTTAAATTTGTCATCATCTCATAAACACTCTGTGTCTAGCTAAAGGTTTGTAAATGCACCAATCAGCACTCTGTCAAAACGGAACAATTGGCTCTCTATAAAATGGACCAATCAGCTCTCTGTAAAATGGACCAATCATCAGGATGTGAGTGGGACCAGATAAGGGAATAAAAGCAGGCCACCCAAACCAGCAGTGGCAACCTGCTCTGGTCCCCTTCCACGCTGTGGAAGCTTTGTTCTTTCACTCTTCACAATAAATCTTGCTGCAGCTCACTCTTTGGGTCTGCACTGCCTTTATGAGCTGTAACACTCACCACAAAGGTCTGTAGCTTCACTCCTGAAGACAGTGAGACCACGAATCCACTGGGAGGAGCAAACAACTCCAGACGCACTGCCTTTAAGAGCTGTAACACTCACTGTGAAGGTCTGTGGCTTCACTCCTAAAGTCAGCAAGACCACGAACCCACCAGAAGGAAGAAACTCCAGACACGTTCAAACATCAGAAGGAAAAAACTCTGGACACACCATCTTTAAGAACTGTAACACCCACTGTGAGAGTCTGCAGCTTCATTCTCAAAGTCAGTGAGACCAAGAACCCACCAATTCTGGACACATTTTGGTGACCATGAAGGGACCATCGCCTATTGCTAAGAAGTAAGACTATCACCTGTTGCCAAGCAGTGAGTACCATTGGACACCTTTTGCTTATTATTCTGTCCTATTTTTCCTTAGAATTCGGGGGGCTAAATACTGGGCACCTGTCAGCCTGTTAAAAGAGACTAGAGTGGCTGCCAGACTAAAGACATGGGTGTCCGGCTTTCTGGAAAAGGGCTCTCTAACAACCCCGACGCTTTGGAGTTGGGAGCATTGGTTTGCCCAGAACCAGCTTCCACTTTTCCTGTACTTCTGCTATTCCTGAAGCTAGGATATGGGGAGCTTCAGAAATGATATCCTTCCTATTCAAGTGAGGACAAACGGCATCACTCTTCTAACCCTCTAGATCCCTTCCCTCCTTCAGGGTATGGCCCTCCACTTCATTTTTGGGGGATAACATCTTTATAGGACATGGTAAGAATTAGGAGGAAGCCCATGAATTATTCAATGATGTCCACCATAACTCAGGGAAAGGAAGAAAATCCTTCTGCCTTCCTCAAGCAGCTATGGGAGGCCTTAAGAAAATATACTCCCCTGTCACTTGAATCACTCAAGGGTCAATTGATTCTAAAAGATAAGTTTATTACCCAATCAGTCGCAGATATCAGGAGAAAGCTCCAAAAGCAAGCCCTGGGCTCTGAACAAAATTTGGAGGCATTAATAAACCTGGCAATCCATGTATTCTATAATAGGGACTAAGAGGACCAGACTCAAAAGGAAAAGCGAGAACAGAGAAAGGCCACAGCCTTAGTCATGGCCCTCACACAAACAAACCTTGGTGGTTCAGAGAGGACAGAAAATAGAGCAGGCCAATCACCCAGTAGGGCTTGTTATAAGTGTGGTTTACAAGAACACTTTAAAAAAGATTGTGCAATGAGAAACAAGCCACCCTCTTGTCCTTGTCTGCTATGCCAAGGCAATCACTGGAAGGCATACTGCCCCAGAGTTCACTGGTTCTCTGGGCCAGAAGCCCCCAACTCGATGATCCAACAACAGGACTGAGGGTGCCCAGGTCAAGTGCCAGCTCATGTCATCACCTTCATTGAGCCCTGGGAACATTTAACCATTGAGGGCCAGGAAATTGACTTACTCCTGGACACTGGCGCAGCCTTCTCAGTGTTAATCTCCTGTGCTGGATGACTATCCTCAAGGTCCGTTACCATCCGAGGAATCCTGGGACTGCCTGTAACCAGGTATTTCCCCCACCTCCTCAGTTGTAACCAGGAGACTTTGCTCTTTTCCAAGCCTTTTTCACCTCTTTTCACATGCCTTTTTTGTTATGCCTGAAAGTCCCACACCCTTATTAGGGAGGGATACATTAGCCAAGGCTGGAGCTATTATCTACATGAATATGGGGAACAAGTTACCCATTTGTTGTGCCCTACTTGAGGAGGGAATCAACCCTTAAGTCTAGGCATTGGAAGGACAATCTGGAAGGGCAAAAAATGCCCACCCAGTCCAAATCAGGCTAAAGGACCCCACCACTTTTCCTTATCAAAGGCAATATCCCTTAAGGCCTGAAGCCCTTAAAAGATTACAGGATATTGTTAAACATTTAAAAGCTCAAGGCTTAGTAAGGAAATGCAGCATTCTCTGCAACACCCCAATTATAGGAGTAGAGAAACCAAATGGTCAGTAGAGGCTAGTGCAAGATCTTAGACTCATCAATGAGGCAGTAATTCCTCTATATCCTGTTGTACCAAACCCCTATACCCTGTTCTCTGAAATACCAGAGGAAGCAGAATGGTTCATTGTTCTGGACCTCAAGGATGCTTTCTTCTGTCATTCCCCTGCCCTCTGACTCCCAGTTTCTCTTTGTCTTTGATGATCCCACAGACCACACGCCCCAACTTACATGGACGGTCTTGCCCCAAGGGTTTAGGGATAGCCCTCACCTGTTTGGTCAGGCACTGGCCCAAGATCTAGGCCACTTCTGAAGTCCAGGCACTCTGATCCTTCAGTATGTGGGTGATTTACTTTCAGCTACCAGTTCAGAAGCCTCATGCCAGCAGGCTACTCTAGATCTCTTAAACTTTCTAGCTAATCAAGGGTACAAGGTATCTAGGTCGAAGGCCCAACTTTGCCTACAGCAGGTCAAATATCTAGGCCTAATCTTAGCCAGAGGGACCAGGGCCCTCAGCAAGGAACGAATACAGCCTATACTGGCTTATCCTCACCCTAAGACATTAAAACAGTTGCAGGGGTTCCTTGGAATCACCAGCTTTTGCTGACTATGGATCCCCAGATACAGCAAGATAGCCGGGCCCCTCTATACTCTAATCAAGGAGATCCAGAAGGCAAATACTCATCTAGTAGAATGGGAACCAGGGGCAGAAACAGCCCTCAAACCCTTAAAGAAGGCCCTAGTACAAGCTCCAGCATTAAGCCTTCCCACAGGACAAAACTTCTCTTTATACATAACAGAGAGGGCAGGGATAGCTCTTGGAGTCCTTACTCAGACTCGTGGGACAACCCCACAACCAATGGCATACCTAAGTAAGGAAGTTGATGAGGCAGCAAAAGGCTGGCCTCACTGTTTACGGGTAGTTGAGGAGGTGGTCATCTTAGTGTCAGAGGCTATCAAGACAATACAAGGAAAGGATCTCACTGTCTGGACTACTCATGATGTAAATGGCATACTAAGTGCCAAAGGAAGTTTATGACTATCAGACAACCACTTACTTAGATACCAGGCACTACTCCTTGAGGGACCAGTGCTTCAAATACGTATGTACGTGGCCCTCAACCCTGCCACTTTTCTCCCAGAGGATGGGGAACCAATCGAGCATGACTGCCAACAAATTATAGTCCAGACTTATGCCGCCTGAGATGATCTCTTAGAAGTCCCCTTAGCTAATCCTGACTTTAACCTATATGCTGATGGAAGTTCATTTGTGGAGAATGGGATACGAAGGGCAGGTTATACCATAGTTAGTGATGTAACCATACTTGAAAGTAAGCCTCTTCCCCCAGGGATCAGCATCCAGTTAGCAGAACTAGTGGCATTTACCAGAGCCTTAGAACTGGGAAATGGAAGAAGAATAAATGTTCATACCAATAACAAGTATGCTTATCTAATCCTACATGTCCGTGCTGCAATATGGAAAGAAAGGGAGTTCCTAACATTTAGGGGAACACTCATTAAATACCACAAGGAAATTATGGAGTTATTGCACACAGTGCGAAAACCCAAGGAGGTGGCAGTCTTACACTGCCAAAGCCATCAAAAAGGGGAAGGAGAAGGGAGAACAGCAGCATAAGCGGCTGGCAGAGGCAGCAGAAAGGAAACAGAGAAAGAAACAGAGAGACATAGAGAGGAAGAGAGAGACAGAAAGTCAGAGAGAAGGAAAGAAAGGAAGAGACAAAGGAGTCAAAAAGAGAGAAACAGATAAAAGTAGTAAAGAAAAAACAGTGTACCCTATTCCTTTAAAAGCCAAGGTAAATTTAAAACCTATAATTGATCATTGAAGGTCTTCTCTGTAACCCTATAACACTCCAATACCACCTTGTTGTCAGTGTAAACAAGGGCATATCCCGAAAGCACTGAGGCCACTGACAACCCATAGCCTTCCTATCAAAAGTCTTTAAACCAGCAGGTTTCCTAACAGAGAATCTAAATCTTAACTAATTATCATACAAAGGTCCAGCCAGACCTAAGAGGAACTCCCTTCAGGAGAGGACAATAAATGGTTCCTCCCAAGAGATTAAGGAAAAAGACACAATGGGTATTCAGTAAGTGATAAGGAAACTCTTGTAGAAGCAGAGTTAGGAAAACTGCCTAACAACTGGTCTGCTCAAACGTGCAAGCTGTTTGCACTCAGCCAAACCTTAAAATACTTACAGAATCAGGAAGGAGCCATCTATACCAATTTTAAGTTAATATGGACTGAACGAGGTCTTATTAATAGCAAAGAATAATTGAAATCCCAAACTTACAAGGTTTTCAACAAAAGTAAAGTTTGCTAAAAGTTAACAGTGTAAACATATATTATCCTAATTTCTAATCTTGTAGAAATCAGACCCTATGAGTACCCCTCAAAGCTCAAGTCTGTCAGTGTAGGACCATACAACTAATACCCCTACTTATAGGGTTAGGAATGGCTACTGCTACAGGAACCAGAATAGCCAGTTTATCTACTTCATTATCCTACTACCACACACTCTCAAAGGATTTCTCAGACAGTTTACAAGAAATAACGAAATCTATCCTTACTCTACAATCCCAAATAGACTCTTTGGCAGCAGTGACTCTCCAAAACCGTTGAGGCCTAGACCTCCTCACTGCTGAGAAAAGAGGACTCTGCACCTTCTTAGGGGAAGAGGGTTGTTTTTACACTAACCAGTCAGGAATAGTATGAGATGCTGCCTGGCATTTACAGGAAAAGGCTTCTGAAATCAGACAACGCCTTTCAAACTCTTATACCAACCTCTGGAGTTGGGCAACATGGCTTCTCCCCTTTCTAGGTCCCATGGCAGCCATCTTGCTACTACTCACCTTTGGGCCTTGTATTTTTAATCTTCATGTGAAATTTGTTTCCTCTAGAATTGGGGCCATCAAGCTACAGATGGTCTTACAAATGGAACCCCAAATGAGTTAAACTAACAACTTCTACCAAGGACCCTTGGACTGACCGACTGGCCCTTTCACTGTCTAAAGAGTTCTCCTCTGGAGGACACTACAACTGCAGGGCCCCTTCTTCACCCCTATCCATCAGGAAGTAGCTAGAATGGTCATCAGCCAAATTCCCAACAGCAGTTGGGGTGTCTTGTTTAGAGGGGGAATTGAGAGGTGACGCCAGCTGGGATTCTGGGTCAGGTAGGGGACTTGGAAAACTTTTCTGTCTAGCTAAAAGTTTGTAAATGCACCAATCAGCACTCTGTCAAAACAGACCAATCAGCTCTCTGTAAAACGGACCAATCAGGTCTCTGTAAAATGGACCAATCAGCAGCATATGGGTGGGGCTGGATAAGGGAATAAAAGCAGGCCACCTTAGACAGCAGCAGTAACCTGTTCGGGTCCCCTTCAGTGCTGTGGAAGCTTTATTCTTTTGCTCTTCATAATAAATCTTGCTGCTGTTCACTCTTTGGGTCTGCACTACCTTTATGAGCTATAACACTCACCACGAAGGTCTGCAGCTTCACTCCTGAAGCCAGCAAGACCATGAACCCACTGAGACCATGAACCTACCAGAAGGAAGAAACTCCAGACATCTGAACATCAGAAGGAACAAACTCCAGACACACCATCTTTAAGAACTGTAACACTCACCGCGAGGGTCTGCAGCTTCATTCTTGAAGTCAGCAAGACCAAGAACTCACCAGTTCCAGACACAATGTGAGCTGGGGCCACTGGCTGGTAGTGGAAGTTCAAGTTGGCTTCCACAGAAATTCATCCAGCTGCTTTCTCCTGGAAAGGGGAAATAAGTTAATGATGACACTAGCACATCTTCATCATTTCAGTTTCAGGAGCCAACTAAAGACAGGGGTGGACTGTAGCCAACACATCTACAAGATGTCCAAAGCACTAAACCCCAGAGCCTAATGACACCTCTGCATTAGCCAATACCCCTAGTACATTTTTAATAAACTTGTGTAGTAATGTTCCCCCAGCAAAGGGGCTATTTCAGAACCAGACAATACTGCCATCAAGATCTGTATGTCATTATTAGCTGGACAGGAGAACAGAGACAGTGACTATGTCTATTGTCTAGCAGGAGAAAGCAAATAGAGAAAAGGGAGGAGAAAAAAGATAAAGGGATTTTAGTTTTTGTTTATACCATTTATCATGAATCTATCACCAGTGACTTTATTTTATTTTAGAAATAAGTCTAAAATAAAATAAAGACCAGGGCTGGTCTTGAACTACTGGCCTCAAGTGATCCACCTGCTTTGGCCTCCCAAGGTGCTGCAACTAGCAGCGTGAGCCACCATGCTTGGGCTCACCAGTGATTTTAAAAATGCATTTGGGGCGAATTAACCATAAACAGGTTAACTACAGTATTAAGATTTCCTCAACTGTACTGACCATCTCCTCTCCAGGAGAATGCCTCCTGCAACAGTGTTTTTCTAACTACCTTTAGAAACTTTAAATACTGCCAACAGTAGCCCTAGGGTCTTCCCTGAGGCTTTTTTATTCTCTTTAGCATCCTTAATACATATTTAAAGAACACTCTTTTAACCTTTCTCTTTAGCAGCTCCATACCTGATGCTTCACTCCTGAATTGAATAACTCATCTAGGACAACCTTTCTGCCTGTGAGCATTTGTAATAGAACGTTTTCCAAGCAACACCAATGCCTGTGTCTTTTGGAGAGGGAGCTAAAAAGAAAGAGTACCTCTGTTTCATTCACCAGTATCCCAAAGTCTCTGCTCAGAATCTCTGCCTCTCCAAGGGCAACCCTGCTTGTCCCCAGAGGGATCCTACTCTGTGATACTCAGTTAGGATGTACACATCCAGGACTGCAGTTGCTTTTGCTGCTTAAGAGACATAAGTGAGTCTGTTTTACTCCACCCGTGAGCAAGCTTCTCTCTCAAAACTTTACCTCTTAAATAAAAATGGATCCGTTAGCTGTGCAGCTGCTCCAGCTTGGGGCTCCTGTGTGACCCAGCAAATACACTCAACTTTGGTTTGCTGAGCGCTGCCAGGCATTCATCATTCTCAGGAAAATCTTTGGTCACCTCACATAGGCAAAGCTCAATAAAATCCTAGGGAAAATAAATGCAAGAAGACACTAACGGCAAAAGTGCATTCTGCAGGACTGAGCTCCAACTTTGGGCCCAAATTCTAGTCCGGCTCTAACCGTTGTGAGTTTGAGTGACATATAACTAGACTAGGGAGGACAAATTAGTGAGCTACGTGCTCTGGGACCTCCTGAAACACCCCCAGCAGACACTGATTATCCATAGTGACCCAGATGTGGCCTCAGAATCCTTCCCTGCACAGCACTTTTTGGTACCGCAGAGGAAACCTAGCTACAACCTTGCACTAGATTAAGCGTAGACCTAAGAAGCCTGTCCATTGGCCTCTGTCCTAGTCTTCATTCTTTCTAGGCACTCGAGGGTGGGCAGGGGTTGTAACGAAGGAGGTCTCTTCTCTCCACAGGAGAGGCATTCTAAATCCCTGAATAGCCCTAGAAGAGAATTCTTAGAAATTCTTAAAATTAGCGATACAAAAGGGCCTAAGATTCACCAAACAATTCTCTAAGCAGAAACAAGACTTTTTAATGCTTTACCCCAAACTGTGTTCTGGATCCATTTCAGATTGCTTCTTCTCTGAGGTAGCACTGGCAGGAAGGGTCATAGTGGGAGGGAGGATTGGAGTCTCCACTCATGTTCAAATGTGTAACTAATTGTAGGCATTTGCATTGCCATTGTTACATGAAAAAATATTATTATATCTTAATTTTAAAGATTAGAAATCAAAGGCAGAGGGGGAAATTGCCATCTTGAGGTCATTTTTCAATTCAGCAGGGGTCAGAGCTGAATTGAAAAATGCCTATGGAGGGGCGTGCTGGCTCACGCCTGTAATCCCAGCTTCTTGGGAGGCTGAGGCATGAGAATCACTTGAACTCACTTGCAGTAAGCCAAGATCCTGCCACTGCTCTCCAGCCTGGGTGATGCAGCAAGACAGTCTAAAAAAAAAAAAAAAAAAAAAGGCCCATGATGTGAGTCCCTTGCTTCAGCCTTCTCCCCTTCTCCTAGATAGTTCCCTTGACAAGAGAACTAGGAATCAACAATGTCTGTGGATCACTATAGGACTGGTCTTAACAGTAAACTGAGTGATGTACGGGCTAATGAAACAGCCCACCTCCTCACCACCACGTCTCCTGCACAACCTCCCCTCACGTACACTCCCTCAGTGCCCTGGTCCCTGGCACTCTACAATAAAGAGTTCATCATTTGGGAGTAATCATAGCTTCCACTGGTCATTCTTTTTTTCCCATCAAGATACCCCTGAAAAGATTACACTTCCTTCATCACTCTGACCTTAGCATGGTAGTAGGCTGACAGAAGGCTTTTCTCTAGCACAAACCTGACCCCACCTTTAGGGATGCACTAGCTACCTTCTTAGAAAAAAGGAGAGTATCTCCTGCAAAGGCAGAAGGAAGCTTGGACTTGACAGCTGGACAGAAAGAGCTTCATCTCCTAATACTCACTCACGTGTGGTCATCCCCCTGTGGTTTCACTTTTCTTGGTTTCAGTTATCCATAGTTAACTGCCGTCTGAAAATATAACGTACAATAAGATACCTTGGGAGAGAGACCACATTTACATAACTTTTATTAAGTGTATTATATTATTATACATATTCTATTTTATTAGCAGTTACTGTTGTTCATCTCTGCTGTAGTTTGAATGTTTGTCCAGTAAACCTCGTATTGAAATTTGATTCCCTGTGTTGGAGGTGGGGCCTGATAGGAAGTGTTTTGTTCCTGGATGTGGACCCTTCCTGAATAGATGAATGTCCTCCCTGGGAGTAGGGAAGACTGAGTTAATTCTCTCTCCATTAATTCTCTAGACAGCTGATTTTTAAAAAGAGGTTGGCCCCTCCCTCCCCTCTCTTGCTTCCTTTCTTCATGGGATCTGCATATGCCAGCTCTCCTTCTCCTTCTGCCATGAGTGGAAGCAGCCAAATAAACCTCTTTTCTTTATAAATTGCCCAGCCTCATTTATTCCTTTACACATGGACTAAGACTTCCTGTGCCTAATTTACAAATTAAACTTTATTATCCATATATATGCATAAGGACAAACATAGTGGACATGGCATTTGGTACTATCTGTGGTTTCAGGCACCCACTGGGTGTCACAGAATGCATCCCCCATGCTTAAGAGGGGCTTCCTGCACTAAGAGCCAGGCCTTTTCTAGATGAGCATAAATTGGCCTGGGGCAGGGAAGATGACTCGGATTCTAGTAAGTCTCGAATCTACTTGTCCATTTGAGCTCTCCTCCGTGGTGGGGAGTGGGTAGTCCTCCTCAGAAAACAAGGGCCTTCCAGAAGGCAAACTTCCAAGCTTGTTACCTGAGTATAACCTGTGTTTTTCTTATGCCTCCCATCTAAAGTGTTAACAAATCTTATTTTCATGTTGATTTACTTGGCAGAAAGTTCATTATGAACACTGATAGGCCAGAAATTCAAGGAAAAAAAAGTCAGCCTCTTCCATTACTAATTAAAAAAAAAAAAAAAAAATTGGTTGAGTGTGGTTATTCACATCTATAATCCCAGCACTTTGGGAGGCTGAGGCAGGATTATCAATTAAGGCCAGGAGTTCAAGACCAGCCTGGGCAACATAGTGAGACCCTGTCTCTACAAAAAATAAAATATTAAAAAAAAAAATTAGAAAGAAATAAACAAATTTTAAAAGCAGAGCTGACTCTGGTGCTGAAATCATTCCTAATTCTCAGGTGACAAAGGGCCTGGATGTAGTCTGGGGACATATCAAATGAAGGTGCACACAGGTGACACTAAAGGTCTAGGATGTTATGCTGATGTCCGCATAACTGGCTGCGACCGAGAGCGCTTCTGAGCCTCTGCAAATCTCCCATCTCAGGACCACTCAGACCCTTTGGAAGAGGAAAGGTGAGTCTTGCATCCTCTTGTATTAAACCTATTAGCGTTACTCACACAACACTATCATTCTCTTATTGTTCTGACAGGAAGGAAATCTTTGTAAAATGTGATATTTGTAGATCAGTTACTTTCTTTCTTTTTTGAGACCGCAAGTATCTTCCACTGCTTCAGCTACCTAAGCATAGGCCAAGGAGCAGGCTGGGTAAACATGGGGAGTGTTGGCTGTCTGGGCAGAGTCGGGTATTGTGATGGTGAGCCTTGGCTCCTGTTCCTTGGAGTTAAATGCTCCTATATTGTGATATCTGTTCTCGTTCCACCCTCCTGCTCTGTCAGTAATTCCTATGCTGTGCTTGTGATAGGTGTACAGGTCTGTGACCATTTTCTGAAGTTGTTTTCTTGATCTCTCTTCCCCATTTACTGCTAATCAGTTCCAAAATCCTTCAAGATTTTCTTTGCTAGCGAGAGATGTTTACCTTGACAACCACATTTTCAGGCTATATCTCCCAAAATAGATTTACAAAGAAGGAAGACAGAGAGACCAAGGCTAGTGAAGGGCTTCTTACGCTGCTGAAGATATTTTTAAATGTCAAATCGCCAATGGACAAGCTACTAGAGAAGAAAGCCAGGAAAGAACATCAAGGAGCTTTAGGGGGGCTTGGTGGAGGCCACGGAGAACAGCAGGTGGAGGGGCAGGGCCAGGATCTGAATCCTGAAGACCTGAGCTTCCCATTCTGAAAACGGAGCTCAATAATAACCTGCCCTACTTTGGTCAGAAAGCATCATGTTAATTATTATTACTGGCACAGCCTATGGAACCACACTTCTTTTTTCTCATCTGTATGTTTACAGTGCTCTAGAAGAAAGAGTCTAATTTGATATTTATTGCCATCTTTTAAATAACAGATGATGAAAGATAATGTCATATTTCAAAACTAAAAAGAGAGTGAGCTTGAGCATCATGACAACATCCAAAGCACTTATTCTATTTTACTCCTTCCCATCTCTGAGCATCCTGTGGACAGGGGGCAAGAATAATAAAAAGTAAACTATCTGACTAGATTGGACATTTTCTCAAATTGTGTTCCAACCATGTCGCTTTCCTGCTCAAAACCCTTCAAGATGAAATCCCTTCATACAGGGCTCAGCCTTCCCTTTCAGCTTTTTATTTTACATCCTAACTGGATGACTTTAGAGATTCCCAAGTTTACTCTGTCCTCTCCCCACTTCAAAATCTTCACCTGTCAAAACGCTGCTAATTCCTCAAGGCCCATCTCCAAATCCCTTCTTGATTCCTTCTCCTTTATATAAACTCAATCTCTTTCTGTTCCCTTAGCTTAGGGCATTTGTGGGTTTTGTGTGTGCATTTGTGTGTGTGTGTGTGCACGCACCTAATCCACTGGGCATTATAGTAACAATTATTTGCGCCAGCTATGCCAGTGTCCGAGTGTAGGTGCCTTCCTAAGGGACAGGTGGATGTGTTCATTATTTGGCTGTCTCTTCAGTTCCTAATACTGTTGGGTGTGCAGTGTTGTCAGTATTAAATGCCTGTTTACTGAGTCCATTTGTCAAATTATAACTGAATGGGGACCTCATCCCTCCACCTACCCCACTTCAAAGTTAATAATTATCAGTTAATAACTTGGAAAGTATACGTTTTATGTTTGAAGAGTAGAATATTAATTCTGAATGGATGCATAAAACATCCTGTCATTTTTCTATTTGGAGCAGTCACCACCCTGACCCAGCCGAGATCATGACTTTTAACTCTCTGACTTTATGTTTTAATAGGCCCATCTCTTTCTATTTTAAAGTCTGAGATATTCCATATTAAAAAAAAATCTGGGACAACTAGAGAGAATTGAATTTGGGCATAATGGAAAAGGACTTGGTAAGTCCTCCTTATGCAAAATTTAACTGAATTGGAGTTATCCCAGATATCTATCAGTGTCTTTTATACTCAAAGAAACTGCCACCGACTCTGTTTCTAAATATGTGCAGCAGGAAGGCTGAAAGACCAATGTGACCAGCTGTCCTTTCTGCAGTGCATTTGAATGAAGGCTGTTCTTTCCTGAGCAGCTGTAGATGCTGTTTGCTGAGCGTGTTGCTATTTTTGATTCTGCCTTCTTCAAAAAGAAGAAAAAGGAAAGAAAGAAAGGAAAAGTCACACCATCTTTGACAGCCCCATACCCAGCTGCTCTCTGTGCACCTTCCCCGGGCTTGGGATTGTAAATCAGTAAATATTCCTAGATTTTCTGTTCCATTTTCAGCTCACTTTATAGTGATTGCTACTAATTGAATCCATGGTCGTACATTTGTCTCACATCTGGATCAGCAGAGAAGTAAGCAATGTTTCAGTAGAGCCGGCTCACTGGCTACATTCCAGGGCTTCATTTTTTTGTTCCCATCTAGCAGCTTATTAATGGGTATTGGCTTCTGGGTGACACTGGTTAAACTGCCCAAAAAGATTCATGAAAGTCTGGAGGCGAATCTAAGTCTCCCAGCCACATGGCTGCAGGTTCCAGCGTTCTGTCAGCATTTAGACCTTCTCCAGCTTGACGCTTCACTTGACCTGGCAGCCCCTACACAGGCAAGGCCACTGTCTTGATTGATCTCTCTGCACTGTGGTCTGCTGATTGGACAACTTATCTCTTGGGAAGCAGAGTACAGTGACTGCTTCCAGATCTTCATTAGCAAAGGAAATCTTTGGCTTTCTGCAGCTGCATGTGTATCCTTTATTCCCCACAGCTCACTCCCCTCATTGTGCTGACTGGCCAATCTAACATAATTGCTTGCAGAATCCTCCTGGCTCTAGACATTTATACCTCTGGCCTACATTAACCGATGTTAGAGAACATGCATTCCTGCCCATCAAACCCTCCTGAGTCACTAGGGCACCTTGTTCAGCAGGGCCCACTATGCCTCAGCAAAGCAGCTCAAGCCTTCCAGCTATGACCTTCTTAGGCAGCTTCAATATTCTCCTCATCTGTCAAGGACATCCTACAAGAAAACAAGGCCTCTCTAGTATTTCCCAGTAAACAGTGCTCAATGGAAAACATTCTAAATTATTCATTTAAAATGTATAAACTGACCACAGTGTAACTGAAACAAACATACAAGATCCTCCTAAGAAAATCCTACTCCTTTGCCTCTTCATGGTGAGGTCTCTGTGGGGTAGGGGCACAGGCGTGGCTCTGAAACTTGTTGTCCTTAGCTCATCATTAGCCTCTGCCTATCGTGAGGTCACAATCTTTGGAAGCCATTCATCTTCTCTCTCTTTCAGCTAAGTCATCTGTACAAGAATAATAATAGTACGTACATTGTGGAGTTGGTAGGAGAAATAAATGATTTAATATATGTGCATATTATATAAATAAATATAAATTAATTAAGCTATGGGAAATTCTCATTTACATAAACAATTTGTATGTAGTTTATAAAAATCTACTAAATCCATAGCTTTCAGAGTGTTTTAGCTGGCCAAAATGTTGCCGGCACTACCAGATAAATTACTTTGATCAGTTTTTATGATCCACCCTCCCCTTCCTGGTTGTGATCATGATAAAGATTTTTTGAAATCCTTATCTTTCCTTAGCAGCTTAAAGGTCAAGGGAAAAAATATGTAGAAGCGTTAGGCATCCTCTTCCACCTATGGTTTTAAAATATCAGAGGCAGATTGTCTGCCTTTGAGAACCAATTTCTGTATATGCAATAGTTGTTACTAAAATATTAGTGTGCAGAAAGACATACATTTCAATCAGATTTTAGTGAGCATTTACCAATGCACTTAAATACACTGGAGTCTACCATTGTCTTTGTGTGTTTGCCATAAGTTAAATCAATGAATTACATGTTGGCATTTCTCCTTGGAATGGTGGTAGAAAAATGTATTTCTTATACTTTGTGAACACAAATCAACTAGACTGTCATGATCACTTAGGCCAAGAAAACAAGCACTCATGTTTATTAAATGCCAGAACTATGCCGAAATGTTAATGAAGAAAGAACTGAGTCTGTACAAACAAGAATACATAGCACTGTTCTTTGAGATAAGTGTTTTTATTAGTGGCAAGTTACAATTTAGTGGGGCCATATGACTTACAACAATCATAATTTTATCAGTGAAGTAGCTGAAGCCCAAAAAGATGAAGATCGCAAAGCTAATTGTCCTTTAACCAAGTTCCTTCCTTTCAACTGCACTGCCCAAGTCAGCAAAATAGCTCTCAAATAGAAAATACAGCCAGTGTGAAGCACTCAAAATAGAAATCTGTAATCCTTATTAGGTGCTGGCCAAAATCTCACATATATTAGATAAGTAAATGCAGTGCAAAGCCTGAAGGTGATGAAGTAACCTCTACTTTAAATCTGATCTATTTAAAAATCTGTTTTTTTCAAGGTGGGTAGGAAATTCACTGCCAGGTGCGGTGGCTCATGCCTATAATCCCAGCACTTTGGGAGGCCAAGGTGGGCAAATCATCTGAGGTCAGGAGTTCGAGGCCAGCTTGGCCAATATGATGAAAAGTCGTCTCTATTAAAAATACAAAAATTAGCAGGGTGTAATGGTAGGCACTTGTAATCCCAGCTACTCAGGAGGCTGAAGCAGGAGAATTGTTTGAACCAAGGAGGCGGAGGTTGCAGTGAGCCGAGATTACGCCATTACACTCCAGCCTGGGTGACAAGAACAAAACTCTGTGTCAAAAAGAAAAAAAAAAAAACAAAAACAAAAACAAAAAATAACTGGTTATCTTACTTGGCCAGAGTACCAAGATCTACATTGTTGGACTTTACCCACATTCTTTTTTTTTTTTTTTTTTTTTTTT
>NC_045440.1:55903180-55928092 GCF_002776525.5 Piliocolobus tephrosceles
TTTTTTTTTTTTTTTTTTTTTTTTGTACTTTTTTTAGTAGAGACGGGGTTTCACCGTGTTAGCCAGGATGGTCTCGATCTCCTGACCTCGTGATCCGCCCGTCTCGGCCTCCCAAAGTGCTGGGATTACAGGCTTGAGCCACCGCGTCCGGCCTACCCACATTCTTTAACAGCATTTCACAGTAGGAGAAGAAGCAAAAATTAAAATGTAGAAATTGGTCGTGTATTGCCTCATGTTGCTAATTTGATGTGATTCACTAAGCTGCTGTTTGGACTGTACTTTAAATGAGATCAAAACTCACCTTCAGATTTCAGGCTTATCCTCAAAACCCCCACCACTGAAAAACTTTCTAAAATGATCTGAATGGTATATGCTATGGCTTTTGGTGTAGGGTATGAGGAAGATAATACATATGTCTCAGGCAGTATTTCTCTACGAACCTCAGGCTAGCGGTAAGAAGAAAAACAGAGAATCTTCATCTACGTCTGAATGTGCAGCATGTTAAAATATTTTGTCACTTGAGTATTTTTCCCCTACAGCTTGTGGATGTTTGCTTTTTTAAAGTAGAAATTGTAGAAATATCCAAGGAGAAAACACAGTTCACAGTTCCTTCTTTGCAATAGGTATTTGCGTTTTTTTTCTTGGAGTGAAACCATCTTATAATTTATATAGTCTTAATCTATTGATATACTTTCACTTTCTATCTCTGGGATTTCTATCTTTCATCACTATATTAAATCAATTGAATGAAGATTCTTTTGATTCTAAGAACTTATTCTAACTTACAATAAGTTCATATTAGCTCAACTCAAACAAAGAAAATTTGTTGGTTTGGGTCTGTGGGAAGGCCAGAGGTAGACTGCGGCTCAGGCAAGGCTTGATCTTCAAATTTAAAAAATGTGGACAGTTTCTCTCTCTCAATTACAATTTCCTTTTTTTCATAATTCCTTCTGTATTTGGCCTGATTACCTCGTCTTGAAGGTGTGCTTACTCTATTTTAGCAGGATGAAGGGCAAAGTGGAACCTCAGATTTACATGCCAACTTGGCATCACTGTTAGGAAGAGACTCTTTCCTTTCTACAAACAACAGTCCAGGGAATGGGCTCTGAATGGCCTTCTTGAGTCAGCTCCCCAAAGGATTAACATGTGCTGCCAGAGGCATGGGTGACTGTTACACATCCAGCCTGGGTCACATGTCCACACTTCAGATAGAGGTTGGAAGTGGGGCACCATCTCTGGTATTTCCATCAGAACCTCAAGGAATGGGGAAGGAATTCTGCAAACAGAAGGGAGTGCCAAAAGCAGAAGGATAGGCGAAAATGTGCTAGGCAGACCCAAAACAGCAGCTGGTGTGTTCGCCACACTTAGCTTTGGCTTTTTTTTAGCAGAGTTGGCCTAAAGACAAGACACATGACCCCAACAGGCATGCTACACTGCTGCTAGTGACCAACCACCATCTGAGGGGCATCGCCTTCTTCAGCACCACAAGTGTTCTTTACTCTCATCCCTTATATGAGCTCCCACTTTCTTCTCTACAGGAGTACGGGTAGGTGCAGCTTTCCTGCCAAGGGCCAGGAAGTAGACCTCTGAGGTGCTGCCAGAGGAGACACAATGGCTGCTGGGAAACATGTTGTATAGTTACCAGAGCATAGGCTTTGGTATCAGAAAGGACACACATTCAAATTGTAATGAAAAAACAGGTTAGCTGCTTTCCACATGAGAGTCCAATTAACAAGAGCCAGGTCTGATACGAAATAAATGAATTTATTCTGAAGTTAGCTTGGGGAAGGGGCACAAAATGTTCTGCTTTTAAATGTGCCACTTCACCTCTGGAGCAGAAAGCAGGCACTTTTATAAGGTTGCAAAGAAAATGAGTAAGGACAGGGGTACCCCTGCTAGCTTGGTGTCTTATCTACTGGGCAGTTGAGGTGGTGCCTTCCTGGACAGAAGGAAGTTGTAAAAGTGTTCACGTGAGCATGCTTTCTGTAAGCCCTCCTGATGGACGAAAGTTCTGAGGCAACCCCATGGAGGTGAGAGTTCCATGGCGGGTGTGCTTTGGTCCGCACACTGCCAGTTCTGAAGAAGAGATGTGTCTTGGAGCACACAGAACTTGCCCTCTATGGAATGTCTGTGATGGGGTAGGTGAAAGGCTATATTTGCATTTCTGAAGGGCCAAGTAGGAAACAGGGAGCCCAGGAATACAAAAAGAAGAGGGAGAGGAAAACAAATAATAAGCCACCTCTAGAACAATGGGGGTACTAGGTTACAAAACCCTAGCTTGACAATTTAGCAATTTTGTGACTGATTTTTCTGAGCCTCAGTTTCTATCTCATTGGATTGTCAGGACTGGTTGAAATATTATTTATAAAGCATATAGCATAGCACCTGGTGACAGGTAAGCTCTTAATAAACACCACCATTAAAAGCCACCATTATTATCAAAGATATTATTATTATTTCCCTCCCTCCACTTCTCAAGCTAGGAATAAAGAGCAGCAATTTGGGATGATGGAACCCTCTTGAATTAGGAGCTGACTAGTACAATGACATACACAATGTGGTATAGGTGCACAAACCTCTTTCATACAACAGCTTTGTGTTCTCTCATTTAGCCTTCAAAGCCCCCACTGAGCTGGATGCCATTAATATCTAGCTTTCAGGTGAGGAAGATGACGCCCAGTGGGACTGTGATTTTATTAGGTCACATAACTGGTAAGTCACAGAGACAGGATTCAAACGTAGGCTTTCTGAATCCAAATTTTGTTCTCTCTTAATTATACCACACTGTAAAGACCTATTTTTCTGAGAGCCCAGCGTGTGCCCTGCTAATCAGATGGCATAATGGGCAAGAACAGGGCCCGAGAAGACCTGGAGAATTTTCACTGGGTCACCAAGGTTTTGAACGTTTTTACCAGGGATAGTTCCAGAAGGTGATAATAGCTGGCAAGCTGTGACCTGTTGGAGGGAAGAGAGGAGAGAAAAGTTAAGAAGAAGGAAAAGAAGCAGAGTGGAAGAAAGAAAGGGATTAAGGTCGAGACAAGAAAAATTAAAATCTGCCTGATTAGAACTAGCAAAAAGCAAAGTAATTTTTTAAACCTTATTGTACTTTTTGATTAAAGAAAATCTTTGCTCAAAGGCAAGTATTACTTAGAAAGCCTAAGAAAGGAAAACAAATGATAATGCCCATTATTTTTGAAATGAAGTATAAGATTTATCTGAGAATCTTTTAGATTTTAACCCTTGGGATGTGATATCCTTAGGGATTTCTATAAAGACAGACTTATTTCACTTATTTAGTTCATCCACCTTTCCACATGAAATTCCCAAATTTTAATTTATATATCCTGTTATTCAAAGTATCATCCTCTAAAACACTCTTTATCCAATATTGACGCAGAGATTTCATTTTTAATTATTATTCTAAACCCAATTTTCAGCTTCTCTGTTTCTCTCTGATATTTTCACCTTCTTATAGGAAAGTCTTGAAACTGTCTTGAAGAGAATGGCAAACACGTAGAGATGAGGCATACAATATACACTTGAGATCTATAAAACACTGAAAGATGCATCCATACAATGAAATCACAAACCGGTCATCTGATGTCTTCATTTTTATTCATCTAATTTTTATCTTTTGTGTCTCAGCCATTCTCTTCCCTACATGTACAGGCAAAAGTTAGAGAGTATGCATGTATGAACAAAAGAAATATCATAGAGGCTTCAGTCAGCCATTCCTTTGAGCAAAACTGTGCTGGGAGGAGGAAGGCAAGGCTGAGGCCTTGGACCTCTGCAGCAAGCAGTTCCACGATAACATGGGAGCAGAGGCCCCGGTGCATATAATTTCAAAGCAAATAGAGAGCAAAAAGTGAACTTCCAGTTTCTGGTTGAGGAGGTAACAAGCTTGGAAATTATTTCATTCATCTACCCAGCAAAAAAAAAAAAAAAAAGCTGAGTGAATGAAAATTAACAACTTTCTTAGATCCATCAGATAACTAAGATCACAGGACAACCCTCTGCTCTTCAAATTAGAGAGGCAGACGGGCAGATGTGGAGGATCAGGACCTAGTCGGGTAGGAGACCGAATGCAGAAACGCTCAGGGGAACCAGAACTGGGGTTAGAATTGACTAATTGCTGGAGGCAGACAAGGCTGAGGGTTGAAAGCTCCAGGGGGACCCAGTCATGGGGGGAGGGAGCCCACACTTTGGTGAGTTTTACCTCCTTCTAGGAGCCCTAGCAGGTTCTCATGGTGAAGATGAGAGAAAATTCCCCTCATGTCTCTAAGGGTGGGGTGGGGGTGGATGGGATGAGGGGGTTGGGATGCTTTTGAAAAACTCCAGAGCACTCTGTACTTACAAGGTCTGCCCTCAGGAGACACTAGCCCCGGAGCCTGGCTGACCTGGGGGAAGGGAAACAAGTCCAGGCCTCTCTTGCCTGCCTCTGTCTCACCCAGGGGAAAACCAAACAAAACAAACCAGACAAAACTGAGCAGCACTTGTGAAGATCATACCCCAGGGACACAGGCTCAGGAAAAGACTGAGATCCAGTCCTTAGGATTAGCAAAACTACAACATGTCAGGAGAGATACACGTTCCAATAAAGTTTCTTTTGTTTCTAGGATTTAAAATCCATTCATATTTGCTCAAATATAATGAAAAAGTCTTCTTTTGAAGGAAGCAGAGAGGTCTTATAAGAACCCAGTGTGATGGGGCAGGGGGTTGACTGGGGGGCAGGCAGCATCTCTGAGGCCAGATAAAGGGCGCTACCGGAGCCTACATGGCCTGTGTCCTCAGCCTCCCCTCTGTGACTTCCTCTCTGTCACCCTCACTCCCTCCTCTCAGCCTCACTGGCCTCCTAGCTGTGATGCCAACATGCTGGAGGGCCCTCTAGCTTAAAGCATTGGCAGGGACTCCCTCTGCCTGAAATGTTCCTCCCCAGCTATTAGCATGACTCACTGCATCCCCATTCAAGCCTTTGCTCAAATGTCACCTCACAAGCATTGACAGAGGCCTTCCTTAAGGATCTGATGATTTTCCTTGTTCCTAGCTCCCTTACCCAGCTTTATCTGTCCTCAGACCCCTTATCAGCACCCGCTCGAACAGCAGCCCCTGCTAACCCACGGTGGGTTTGTTCCAAGAGTCCAGTGGATGTCTGACCAAACCCTATGTACACTATGTTTTTTCTTATACATACATGCCTATGATAAAGCCTAAATTATGCCTTAGGTGCAGGAAGAGATGAAGAACAATAAATAATAATAAAATAGAACAATGACAGCAGGTTCTCAAATAACGTCATTTTGTTCAATGTTGTTTGGTTGTAACATTGACGATTTTAAAAAATCAGTTCCGGGCCGGGCGCGGTGGCTCAAGCCTGTAATCCCAGCACTTTGGGAGGCCGAGACGGGCGGATCACGAGGTCAGGAGATCGAGACCATCCTGGCTAACACGGTGAAACCCCGTCTCTACTAAAAATACAAAAAAAAAACTAGCTGGGCGAGGTGGCGGGCGCCTGTAGTCTCAGCTACTCGGGAGGCTGAGGCAGGAGAATGGCTTAAACCCGGGAGGCGGAGCTTGCAGTGAGCTGAGATCCGGCCACTGCATTCCAGTCCTGGCGACAGAGCAAGACTCCGCCTCAAAAAAAAAAAAAAAAAAAAAAAAAAAAATCAGTTCCTGGCTGGGCGCTGTGGCTCACCCCTGTAATCCCAGCACTTTGTGGGGCAGAGGCGGGCAGATCGCTTGAGGTCAGGAGTTTGAGACCAGCCTGGCCAACATGGTGAAACCTCATCTCTACTAAAAATACAAAAATTGGCTGGGTGCAGTGGCACATGACTGTAATCCCAGCTACTTGGGAGGCTGAGGCAGGAGAATCATTTGAACCTGGGAGGCAGTAGTTGCAGTGAGATGAGATGGCACCACTGGACTCCAGCCTGGGCGACAGAGTGAGACTTTGCTTCAGAATAATTAATTAATTAATTAATTAATTAATTAATAAAAACACCAGTTCCTTCCAGATCCACTGTGTGGATGGAGTTTGCATGTTCTCCTCATGTCTGCCTGGTTTTTCTCCAGGTTCTCCAGTTTGCTCCCACATCCCAAATCTGTGCCCATTAGGTGAACTGGCATGTCTACATGGTCCCGGTGTGAGTGAGTGAGTGTGGATATGGGTGAATGTGGGTGTGTGAGTGCACCCTGCGATGAGATGGCATCTGATCTAGGACTGGTTCGTACCTTACACCCTGAGCGGTTGATAGGTTTAGCCACCTGCCACCCTGAACTGCAATAAGTGGGTTGAAAAATGAATGAAAGAATACAAATGATTACCATGTAAAAATGTGTAAAGTATATGATAATCATGCAAAATATGCAACAATAAACAATGCTGGATGAAAGCACTCAGCAAGCCGCCATGTTTGTGATGGGTTTTTTGGTTGGTTGGCTATTTTAGACTGAGTCTCCCTCTGTCGCCCAGGCTGGAGTGTGGTGGTGCAATCTCGGCTCACTGCAGGCTCCACCTCCCAGGTTCATGCCATTCTCCTGCGTCAGCCCCCTGAGTAGCTGGGACTACAGGTGCCAGACACTATACCCAACACACACACACACACACACACATATATATATTTTTAGTAGAGACGGGGTTTCAATGCGTTAGCCAGGATGGTCTCGATCTCATGACCTCGTGATCTGCCCGCCTCAATCTCCCAAAGTGTTGGGATTATAGGCATGAGCCACCGTGCCTGGCCTTGTGATGGTTTTTGAACTGCACGATACGAGGAGGTGCTCCTAACAATTTTCTCTTCGCAAACATTTATTCCCTGATTTAACTCACCACCACTTTGACCACTGTTGCTCACTAATTCACCAAAAATTGAGTAAATAATTTTCTTATTTGTTGTTATTAATCATTCTTAAACACATGTACACTCACATTTATTTCAATGTTTAATATTAGAAGTGTTCTGAGTCACTACTTAGAAGTTTGGTGACATTTTTTAACCAGTAATATGTTGCAGCAACTGAACTCTTGCTTATGTCATTAGCCATGGGGAAAATGGTTTTCATATAATTAATTTTGCTTCAACAACTATTGTAATAAAGATGTAAATGTGGTCTCTCTCTCTTTCAAAATATCTTCCAGTACTGTACTCATCCTTCTGCTCATGAGAGGGTGAAATGATCAAATGCTTCTGTGATGAGATGAAGTGACGTGAGTGTTGTAGGCATCGCAATGTAGTGTTAGGCTACTGTTGACCGTCTGCTTTGAGTGATTCCGGTTCCTCAAGCCTTGATAATGTCAATGGATGAATGTCAGGATCAGACGATGTTGATGGTAGGGAATCCTTAATAGTAGAAGGATTTTTGGTTGAAACTTTTTGGAAGAACACTATAATCAGAAGTTGTTGTCTCTTTTTTACTCATCAAAGTGTTTCTGCAGAGGTTTTAATCCTTCATTGATCATGTGGGTGACTTTAATGCTGTGTTCCATTTAAGAATCATATTCCACAATTTTGTCCTTCAGTGTGTGTGCAACTCAAAACACTTTGGCAAATTTTGGTAATTTTCACATTGCTGGTTCAGCTTCAGTTCTTCTTTATCTTCCTCTTCCTCTGTAGAGGACTCAAGTTCTTCCAATTCTTCATTTGTTAATGCTTCTCAATGGCCTTCAATGTGTTCTTTCATGCCTCCAAGCATGTTGGAAAATCTTTCTTCACCAACTTGTCTTGCTCCATGAATGGTTTTCCTAATTTCTCCAATGATCCCCAGAAAGCCTTTTAAATTATTCAGGTCAGCACTCCATAAGTTTCTCTAGTGGCCATTTACAGTTTCTGGTTGTAATTCATTCATTGTCTTTTTGATAAATGCTGTTGCATCAGCACTGCATTATGTTTGAATTGGTGTTTGCATTAATTGCCGATCATGTGTGATCAAATATCAGGCGGTTGTGTATTGACTTGACAAATCAAATGATAGGTAAATGAACTGAAGCAATAAGATCGTATTTGAAGGTAAAAATATGACTTTGACTTTTCATTTTCACAGCAAACAGATTCAGGATGGCCAGGTGCACTGTCTATTATTAATAGGACTCAAATTTCAACCCTTCCTCTTCCAAGTATTTTTTCATTTCTGAGATGAAGCATTGGTGGAACCATTCCATAAACAAGATGGCTGTCACCCACACTTTCTGATTATGTTGCCAGAACACAGAAACATAATTTTTGTTTTTGAGAACACAAGGGTTTCCTGTTCTGCACACTATGCTTGGCTTTGTTATATGGCCTGCGTCATTGCTACACAGCAGCAGAATTGATCTGTCCTGCCATGTTTTATGCCCTGGTGCCTCTGTTTTAGGTTCTCTTGGGCATTTTCTTCCAGAGGAGCCAGTTTCATCACAGTTGAAGCCTTGCTTTGGATGCTAGTCTTTCTTCTTAATCAACTTCTTCATTGGCAGACACTGACTTTCCTGTAATTTTTATAGTTTTCAGTTCAAGTCCATTCCTGAATCTGTGTAACCATCCCTTACTTTCTCTGTAACCATCCCTTACTTTCAATAAATGGCTTCGTGTCACTCCTTTTCAAGGACCCCTTGCTGAACTCTCCATACAAGCTCAGTGCTTTCTGGAGCATATATTGCCATCAACTGGAACATGTTTTCTGTTTATGTTTTCTACCCTCAAAATTACAGCCATAACAGGTCCATTGCCGAATGCACATGGCAAATCAATACACCAGGCCATGGGGTTGCTGCAGAAAAAGAAGTTTAATTATAGGGTCACCAAACGAGGAGCTGGAGAAAACTTCAAGTCCATCTGCCTGAGGAGTTTGGGGCTAGGGTTGTTAAGAATTTTGGAGTGGGCTGAAGTGTGGAGATTGTTGATTGGCTGAAGAGGACAGGGTGAAGTCATGGGACAGGGAGAGGAAAAACTGTATTCTCGTGATGCTTCCTTCCTTTGTGGGGATCTACAGACTGGGTGGCATTTGTAGTTTTGCTACAAATTGGGATCCAAAAAACATCTTAAGCAATGCTTAAACAAAACCTTTATGATTCTCACATCAGAAATTCTACCTAGCTTACACAGAACTCTTAAGGTTGTAATGTCAGAGATCCTACCTACAGGAACAATGGAAATACAAATGGTATCTAGTGGGCCAAAGGGCAGCTTGATTAATGCTTAATTATAGCTATATGTATTAATTATACTTCTGTCCAGAATTTTTGTTAACCCTGTGAGGATGGCTTCAAAATGTAATGCCTTTTCTATCTTAACAAGGCACTTATCAGATACCGTGGCTGTAACTTTTGCAGCTGAGGTGTGACAACAAAATTAGCACAAATTTCTTTTCCCTCCTTTACGATTTCACAGATAGAAGATTTGCTCTTACTGTAAATCTTAGCAACCTCAGCATACAATTTTTTTTTTCTTGGCTTATTAAGTTGAGAACCTTCCCCTTTTCACTTAAAAAAAAAAAGTAGTTTAGGGCTCCTCTTTGGCATATTGGAATTGCCAGCCTCACTACTCTTTTGCTTTAAGGCCACTATTAAGTAAAATAAAGGTGACTTGAACACAAGCACTGCGATATTGTGATGGTCTATCTTATTACTGAGAAGGCTTCTGAGTGACTCATGGGCAGGGACTGTCTACAGCACAGACGTGCTGGACAAAGGCAGGATTTGTGTCCAGGGTGGGTGGAGTGAGAGGATGCCAGGCTTTGTCGCACTACTGAGAATGGTGTGCAGTTTAAAATGTATTAATCATTTTTCTGAAATTTTCCATTTAATATTTTCAGGGGTTGACTAGGTGTAATTGAAACCTCAGAAAGCCAAATCATGGATGAGGAGGGACTGCTGTATATGCCTTTCTGTTCATTTGTTTTCTTTTTTCACCCTAGAATGGTTCGTGGTAGGCTCTTAATAACTATTTGTGAAGTATCTGTGGAATAATTAAACAAATAGATAAACAAAGAGCAGGTTTTGAGGGATACCAGAGTCTACCACCCCAAAATATGCCTCTTTGGCATATGAATTGTTTTGAGTGAAAGGCCATTGAGAACCAGCAGAGGAAGGAAAGATTCTAAAAACAGCATTTTCCTTTTGGAAAAGAAATTTACATTTATAAAGGAAATTTTCATTTTTAGAGAGAGCTCCCTCTCTGCACTGGGAAGAGGAAACTCATTAACAACTCCTAAGGGTGAAGAAGGCACAGACTTAAATCAGCATAAAAAATCTTACTAAACAACCCTGGTACCAGGGCGCAGCAGCTAACACCTTAATCCCAGCACTTTGGGAGGCCGGGGCAGGCAGATCACCTGAGGTCAGGAGTTCAAGACCAGCCTGGCCAACATGGTGAAACCATGTCTCTACTAAGAGTACAAAAAAAATTAGCTGGGCATGGTGGGCGGGGGGTGGGTGCACCTGCAATCCCAGCTATTCAAGAGGCTGAGACAAGAGAATCACTTGAACCTGGGAGGTGGAGGTTGTGGTAAGCCAAGATCGTGCCACTGCATTCCAGCCTGGGCAACAGAGTGAGACTCCATCTCAAAAAATCAAAACAAAACAAAACAAAAAACAACTCTGGTTTGCCTTACTTTTCCTGGTCACCTTATCATAACTTGCTTCTTCCTCATCCGGAGGCTGCAAACCCCTTTCCTTTCACGTAAGATGGTAGCTAAGCCTAAGTTCTAAACACCCCCTTTGAGCTACTCATCTCTGGGTACTCTCGTGTGTCACATGCACGATGCACATGTTAATAAATTTATGTTGTTTTTCTCTTGTTAATCTGTCTTTGTCTAGTCTGATTCAATACAGAACCCTAGGTGGAGAATCTAAAATGGGTAAAGGAAAAGATTTTTCCTACCATACAGTACCAAGTCAGCTCTAGAGATGAGCTCAGATCTTACTGTTGCCTTTTAGCTTTGAGAAAGAAAAAAGCCTTTTATTTGAGGAATGCAAGCCCCTCTAAATTATCAGGCCCAGAGAAGCATTTAAAATGTAAAAGCGATTATGTCTCACTTTCCCTGGGCTTAATAGTTATCTCTTGAAGCCACTTGCTTTGCAGGCTCTAGACTGATGCCTCGTAGCCATAAAATGCCACATACCCTGTAATTCAACAACATATAGCCAGTCACTAACCAGTGTTATTTCTGCAAACCTAAGAGGAAGTCCTGGTGAACAGCTTTTGTAATCATGCTCTCTCATGATTCGTCCTTTTGTTCTTTAATGACTTGATCCTTGCTTTTGTTCTCTGGAGCACTCCCCAAGGCAACTTGGAAATGTGTCCTGGACTGCAGTCCTCAACCTTTGCGCTTGAGTAAACTCTCTTTCAACTACATTCTGACCTTTCTGATTACCTTAGGTTGACATCTTTTCTTTGTGTGTTTGCTTAATTTCTCGTGTTCTCCCACCTAGCTTCTGACTCACTGCTCCCTATGACACTGGGGAGTAATCACCTAAAGACCGGCACTCGGCCTCAGCTCTGCTGATGGATCCACTGAAGTGTTTATCTCCACCTGCTACTTTCCTAAGTCTCTTAGTTCAGGGTCATTACTTGTCCAGCAGGAATTTTTCTTAGTTCTTGGTTTGTGTGTGTGTGTGTGTTTTTGGGGGGTGAGGGTGGAGGAATGAGGTATCACAGACTCTGTACCTACTTCTCGTAGGTTGGGATTCTTCTGGAAGGGAGTGTGGAAGGAGAAGGCATGCACTTGAAATATGTCTTGTCCAGGTAAGATTTCAGTCAAAGGAAGGAACTAATATTTACTATATTTACTTGTGGAGCCCCTGCTAACTGCCAAGCACTGTGCTCAGCATATGGAAAGCACTTCACTCAACCTTTCTATCCACTTTCCAAGCTAGATATTATTCACACCATTTTCACAGAGAGGTGCATGTGGGAAAAGAGAGAGAGAGAGCTCTCTGGGGTCTCTTCTTAAAAGAGTACTAGTCTATCACATCAGAGCCAATCCTCATGACTTCATCTAACCCTAATCACCTACCAAAGGCCCCACCTCCAAATACCATCACATTCGGGGTTAGGGCTTCAATATATGATTTGGAGCGGGGGTGGTATAAACACTTGGTCTGTAACATAGGCCAATCCAAATAAAATAAGAAAGATTAAAATGACGAGTTGATGGGTGCTGACGAGTTGATGGGTGCAGCACACCAACATGGCACAAGTATACATATGTAAGAAACCTGCACGTTATGCACATGTACCCTAGAACTTAAAGTATAATAATAATAAAAATAAATAAATAAATTAATTAAAAAAGAAAGATTATTAATATGAAGATACCGTTAGCATGATCACCTACCTCCTGAGAGTCTGTTTCCTGCATGAATCCATATGACTTCTGAGGGACCTGGCACCCAAAAAGGCAGACTTGGGAATTCAAATGGAGGCTCCAAAACTGAAAGGAATCTTTTTTATAATGCGGCTCAATTTAAAATTTTCCAGTAGTGCTTTCTGCATAGACAAAATATGAACCGCTGTTCAAACCCAAAATGTTCCTCCAGGTAATTCAGCTGTTCTCCTTGCTCCAGTGTGGTCCACAAATCCTTATTGACTGTCATCCAAAAGGTTTATGAACCAGGAAGAAAGCCTGTAGCTCAAGAAGCATCTCATTTATAGGAAATATAAAGTAGGGATTTTCTCTTGTCCTGAAATATCCAAATAATCCATCCAAAAAATGAAATAATAAATCTCTCACTTGAGCTCTTTGCTTTGCTTTTATCTTCAGATTTATTTCTCAATTGTCTCATCCTGGTACAACCAGCTCAGAATCAGACACTAATCTGTGTATGAATGATATACAGCAGGACAGGGAAGGGAATGAGCATTTTTCAAACACCTACTCTCCACCACACTTAACACATATTTCGTTGTAGAACTACTGAAACCCTAAAGAAAGTGTGTCCATAATGTGTACACATAGGTGAGAAAACTGAGGCTTAGAGAGATGCAGCTGTTTGTCTGAACAATCCCTGATTAGTCAGAATGCCAGCTGCGAAACCAGGGATCATGAGCCGGCATTTATGCTACCTGAGCTGTTTCCCAGAAGACTGTAATGTTGAAATCAGCAGGATTTTAGTCACTCAGAATAGGTTGCAGTCTCTTAACAAGCCTTTGCAAAGCTTTAAAATTCCTCTAGGTCAGGATGCCAGAACAGTGCTTATTAGATCTCCCTCATCCAAAGGCTGAGAGAGATGGTTGTGGAACTTCACCCATCATTTGCTCATTATCATTCAGACTCCCAGGACTTAGGAGTGCGTTTTGGTCCTTCAGGGATAGTAAAGGTCCCCCGTGAGAGGCCGCTTTCCCTCTCCTTGGCAAGATGCTTCTGTGCAGGCTTTTGGCATTCTGCTGCCTTGCTGTTGAAGCCTCTACTTCCTTTCTCACTACAGACGGTCCCAACTTACTATGGTTTGACGGTTTGACTTTACCATGGTGCAAAAGTGATATGCATTCAGTAGAAGTGGTGTGATAGATACTCTCTCACGATGCTAGCAGCGTAGCCAGAGAGCTCCCAGTCAAACACATGGTCATGAGGGTGAACAGCTGACGCTCTAGAGTGTGCTGTGCCACTGGATGACTTTCCTCAGCTGTAGGCTAGAAGTGTTCTGAGCACGCTTACAGAAGGCTGGGCTCAGCTATGGTGTTCAGTAGGTTAGGTGTGTTAAATGCATTTTCAACTTAATGCTATTTTCAACTTATGATGGTTTTATCTGGATATAACTCCACTGTAAGTTGAGGAACATCTGTGGTCTGGACTACACTTTCAAAGAAGGTACATATTGTCCCTGGATTTTTAATAGCAATTTCTATATTCCTCAGTTAGTATCTTCCATTCACCTACATAATGCATTCAACCAATATCTTAAAGGAGTCACATATTTATTCCTGCAGCAAAATTTTATACTGAACAAATAATATTTGTAAAAATTAAAACATAATAAAGTTCTTCACAAGAATCCCAAATCTTTTCCTTCTATCACCTCATGGCACCTAAGAAAACTAGGAGCAGAGAGCAGGTTTTCAATGAGTATCCACCGTGTGTGTGCTTTGGGGAAAGTCTTAGATGACAACCAATTATTTCATCAGTGTGGTGGACGAATCACAGAAATAGCAATTTAGTTATTTTCAAGACATGAGCAGGATAATTGGGTTTCAGATGAAGTAAGGATTAGTCCTTACAATTAGCGAACATATTTGCTAACTGCCTCTTGGATTTACAATGGGTTGTACTGATGGCCAGCAAGTTTTTCTCTCTCCCCAACACAGGTCACTGGTGGAGTGTGAAAGAAATGGACTCCTTGTTATGAAGCTTTACCCATGAATCTGCTTTTGGGTTTTCTAGCATTTATTCTTCATGTACTTCTCCTTTTTTTCCCCCTCAGGTAAATGCTAAATTTTATTTCTCAGATTTCTTCACATGAAATTATAAGCATACTATTATTATTTCATGAAGCATGTCAAAACAATACACTAATAGCATTGCAGAGTTTAAGGCTCTTTAATATGTAAGCCATTTATAGGCAACAATAAGTAGCTTTGCTAGAATGATTAGTAAGTAAAGAACAAATGAAGACTCATGCTATGAGTTTGTCATCTTTGTATATTTTCTATATTTGCAAGCTAGTTCATGTGCAATTCTTTGAACTAAGAAATTGTCCTTACACCTAGTAGCGGATTGTCCATATGGCTTTTAATAAGATGATATGAAGGAGTGATGATTATATGTGGACACATCCTTTTTTCTCCCAGGAATTTTTTACTGGATTTATATGAAGAAACATGGCAATGTGTTAAATTAATACAGTTAAAAGCTGAACTGACTGTGGTGATGACCTTTCCTCCTTCTCTTTCCGAAAGTCCCCAGCTGTGGATTTAGAGTGGGAGTAACTTCATTCTCTGCTGTAAGGGTGAGCCTTGGCTTAGTCCAATGGCTGTGTTTCTGCAGTCTGAAATTTCTCATGGATGAATATACATTGCAATTTGGGTCAATAAGACAGATGTTTATGAGGGGCTCTGGAAAATAAGCTGCCTCTTCATTCTTTGGAGGCTGTCAGAAGAGAGATAATTTCTTTCTCTGGATAGTGTGCTATGGATTTGAGGTCGGAGCTGCCGCAACTATGTTTCTAGCAGGAGGGGGTCATCCTAAAGATGATGACCCCATGCAGAGGAAGCTGATGCTGAGAGAATTATGGGAAAAGAAAGAGATCGTAACGACCTGGGAAGCTCTGGATTCAGTCTCTCCTGAGTTAGATCTACTATTCTTTAGTTACGTTAATCAATATATTACCAGTGTTGCTAAAACCAGATTGAATCATACTTTCTTATTTCTGGCAACCAAAGCATGCCAACAAATGTAACTTTCCAGCTACCCAAGCAAGAAAGTTCTGCATCTACTTCACATTGGTGGTAGGTTTTAAAAAGCCCTCTTCCCCGCCGCACTTATTCTTCTTTTTTTTTGGTTTTTCTATGTCAGAAAAGCCTTGATTCTTTTTTTTTTTTTTTTTTTTTTGTAGAGATGGAGTCTCACTATGTTGCCCAGGCTAGTCTGAAACTCCTGGCCTCAAGCCATCCTCTCTCCTCAACCTCTCAAAGTGTTACAATTAGAGGTGTGAGCCACCACACCTGGTGGCTTTAATGCTTTATTCAAATTTTCAAAAGTAATTTAACCAAGATGCCCTGTGGAGTTCCTCACCTGCCTCTTAATGGAGTTTGAGATTCAATTTTTCAATCAGAGTTTATTGACCACATACTATGTAAGTAGCAATCACCCTTTCTTCCAAAACAGCACTTCCATTTCTATCTGTTTTTATTATTGGATGTCCACATACTACTTATTTTGGAGAAACTATTATGCAGCTAAATATATGAACTACTGATTTGGTCTAACCTCATCCTGATGATTACAGAATGGAGCCTAAAGGAGTTTAAGTGATTTGTTTGAGGTCTCCTGGTAAATTTCAGAGTTGAAATGAAGCTCCTGGTTTCTTGATCCATGATGCAGTGGCCTTTTGTTAGATTCTACTGCCTTCTCACATTGATTGTCACTACTTTTGATAATAATTATATTATTATTTTTTCCAGGCTTTAATATCCAAATAAGTTTGGTCTGTAAAAATTGAATCAGAAAGCTAACAAGAACTGACTTTCCTATGAAATTTCTAGCACTTCCTATTTTCAGACAAGCTACAAATACCCTGTGAACAGCCTTTCTCATGAGATTTGGCATCTGCCTCTTGCTATGATCAGAAATAAAAGTGTATAAGTTGGAGAAAATTAACTAAAAAAAATACCTGAAATGTCTTGGGTCTACATACACTTGGGAATGTTCAAATATCAGACCCAGGCCCTAATACTGCTCAAACTCTGTTGATTTTTCCCTATAGACCAAAGGTTTGTCTGGACTTGTGGTGTTTTCACAGTGATCATTTGCTTATTTCAAAGTGCTACATGTTGCGATAACAATAATTTCAGAATTGAGATGAAAACTCTTTTTTGCTTTTAACAATCAGATTCAGAAATGATAATTTACTGATCATCTCCTGTAGGTCGTGACCTTTTTCCCAAAAGAAAACTACCGGGTCCTCTTGGACACTAATCTTGGAAATTTCCCTGTGTCCTTATTGGTAATAATGCAAGTGGCCCCTGATAGGATCCAAGAAGACAAATAACGACATAAAATCAGCCATTTAGAAATATAATTTCCTTATGTACTGCTGCAGTAGGGACTGGAATGGATTTTAACTCCAATCCCAGGAGTGCAGTTGGGTTACTTAGTATCAGTGTTCATTACACTAAACCACTTTGTAATCCACTATGTGCTTTGTTTCCTTCCTGTGCCTTTCATTAGTTGTGTGTAATATTAATTCTCTTTGATACCATATTTGATTTTCATGTGTAAATAATCCCTGCCTAATCTATTTGTTTTCCTTTAGTGGCTGCGTTGCTTATTGGGGTAGAGGATTCACCCTCTACCTCATCTGTCCTTTGTCTGATCAGTGTGCTCATCCAGGGCGGATCAGCATGGGAAATGTATCCTAATCTTAAAACTCACTCAAAATATGTTGTTTTTACTGTGATCAAGTAGTGATCTCTTATACATCTCTTATAATGGAGACTGTCCTTGGAGACTATAGTCTCAGGCTTTCAGACAGTAATGTCCAAGTTGCTTATATAAATGGAATGTTGGAAGAATCAACTGAATGGATAACTAGAAATATTTTATTTGAAAAGAAAAGAGGAGGCATAAACTGAAGAGTGGGGTATCCCATTTTAACAAAGAGAAAAAACATTTCTCTTTCTGCCCTGGAGTGCGGTGGTGCCATCTTGCCTCCCTGCAACCTCCGCCTCCGGGGTTCAAGTGATTTTCCCACCTCAGCTTCTCAAGTAGCTGGGATTACAGGCATCCACCACCACGCCCAGCTAATTTTTATATTTTTAGTAGAGACAGGGTTTCACCACGTTGGCCAGGTTGGTCTTGAACTCCTGAACTCAAGTGATCCACCCATCTCTCAAAGTGCTGGGATTGCAGACATGAGCCACCGTGCCTGGTCTCTCTTTCTGTTTTCTAAACTGTCTAATATGGCATATGAATATTTTATATAGGAGATTCTAGATAGGCAGATATATAGGTAGACAGGCGGATAGATAAATGGATATACACATATATGTGTACATATACTTAATTATGAGGTATTTTTAGTAAGAGATTACTCTGAAACATTCATTTAAGTCAGGAAACAAATAAGAGATTTTTAAATGCATTAAAGTAAAAAGGATCTGTAGAGAAATTTTAAAAATTACACAGAAAAATATGTATTAAATGAATCCTAATAACTTTGATTCTATATCTTTTGGCCATCATCACGCTACAAGAAAGTTGTTACCCTGTTGTCTATAATAGTTAAATGATGGATAGGTTGCAACAAGACACTGAGTCTTGTTCAGTTGAGTCTTTTCCAAAAATGCACACTTGAATACATCTACTCTAGATATATTAGAGTTGTTCCTGATATATTTAAAAGCAAACACTGCTCAAAGTTTCCTGATGGTCAAATCATGTCAGTCATCTCTTTTATGGTGTGGGCACCTGCAATGAACCCTCATAGTGTGATTTCAGTGTAATGAGCTTAGTAGTGCGGCTGAGTGTTTTGTTTTAAAATCCTCAAAATACAAGTTTGCTTTACTCATCAATTTCATCTGACTGATTTACTTAGTTGGCAAGCACAATCAGAGCCAAATCCTGCCCTAAGAGTTTATGTGTCCTGTTACTGTGGACCAAGAGGGAGCAACTCTGTCCTGATACCCCAGGGGCTCTGATCAGCAGCCAGCTGTGTGGGGATTGACCCAGTGTTTCTGAGGGACGATCACTGCCCTCTTTCCCACATTCACCTTCTTTTACAAGTCTCTCTGCTCACAGTTTCAACACTACTGGACACATAACCATCCCCAAGGATGGCTTGGCAAGGATCCTTTGGTACAACCAGGAAATACCAGGGCTTCCAGTTTATCCTGCTTTATACAGTGACATTTTCAGGATTCAAATGCAACACAAAATGGGTCTAGAGTGGACTTAACTCAGGCACCTGAAGCTTATCTCTATTGACTCCAGACTCTATTGATCCTAGAACCTCATGGCAATGAAGACAAGTCTTGGCCCTCCTCACTTCACCCTGGTCTCTGATTCTCCTCTTTCCTAACGAAGTATCTTTTATACGAACACCTATGACCTATAGATAGAAAGCTGTAGACATCCCCATTTTCTTGATTCAGGGAAGCCATTTGACTTCATTAAGTTCCAAAGATAAGAAATTGAATCCAATATTCAGAAGAACAAAGTCTGACTGACCTTAGTGCCTTTGACCTTGATGACACCCAAAATTTAAACAGCACCAGACTCTCTGTGAATGAAGTATGTGCCAATATCATGTATAATCTGCCTATTCAAAAACATACTTGTGTTGAATATATGATGTGATGTTTGCTCTGTAACTACCTGCCGGATGTTGGAGTTCTTGGGGAGGCTGTACTGGGTGGGCAGTCCACACAATATTCACTATGTATCCACAGCATGCTTGAGCAAACCAAATTTCTCATTTGAATCTGCCTTCTCAGAGTTATTTCATCAAGACCATATTTCTCCTTGCACTTGTTCCCATGTGAAGCAGATAGTTTCACCTAACCTTTGGAAATTTAGAAAATAAAAATTGCATTTGAGTAGAAAAAGTATTTGGTAGGCTTTCCAGGCTATTTAACTTAATTATTTCCATTAATCCTCTGTACATTTCTAATGTATTTACACATTTCCTTAAGAGTTTCCCAGCATCTCAAATAATATCATTGCATTATGGTGGATGTTTTACTAAATAATGTCTGTTTATTATCACCTTAAACAATTTGTCATGATTCACTTTAATTCAATTGAAATCAAATTCTCCTGAGATTGTTTATGTAAAAGATTATCAAATATTTTATCCATCCTGACAAGTGGTTTATTAAATTACTACAATTTATTGGTAACACACACTAGAGCCTTTGGGAAGCAGCAGGAACATTAAAACATTAACTACCTGTTATAATTCTGTCTGGGTGTTGAGTGTTTTCGTTTGTTTTGGTTAGGTTTGAGGATTTTTTTTTTTTGAAAGTAAAGTATAAGCTTGAGTATGACAGAAAAGAAAATTATTCCAGCATCGTACATTTTCATTTTTATGTTTTATCATTTTATCAGAATAATTAAAACCAATTTCAATCTAATCTAATTTGTGAAGAAGAAAAGTTGAACTGTAAAGCCACCGGGTTTTTCAATATCTTCCAGTTTTATTAGACAAACGATAGGGAGTTTCCATTTCCACTGCTTTCTGCACTTTCATATTTTCAAGGCATGCATGAATCACCTCCGTTTGTTATAATGCACTTTCTCAAGGAACTTCGGAACTTAATTAGGAAAAAGGAGCTCAGCAGCAGCTGGAGCAGGGCCCAGTTCTCTCTAGACTTCAAAGGGAGCTCCTGCTGGGAAGGTGATTCAGGAGTAGGAGAGAGGAGGTGAGCATGGGGTCTCTGGACCCTCTGGAGCTGCTCTCTCCACTACCTTTGAATGAACAAAGCCCTGGAAGCCAATCTAGGAGCAGATTAAGGGTAGTGAGGATCAAGTGCTGTGGGACAGAATTTGCTCACATCAATACCAGAAACATTGATGTTACAGCAATTCAGATTTTGATGGGCCCATTTCTCCCTTGTCATCTTTTTACACCTTGAATGTATCCCTTTAGGTGGATGGTTTTGGAAATTCACTTGTCTCCATGTACTTATCTTCTTGTGAAATTAATTACACATAATTCACTAAATGTGCCATGCATGGTTTCATGCACATGTGTCTACTCTGCTTCCCTGCTGAATTCCTGCTAATTCTTTAGGAGCCCTCATCACACATCATCTCCTCTGCAAAGCCATCCCTGTTTCCAGAGTTAATTACACACTACTCAAATTCTTATTCTATATTGTATGTATTGCTAATACACTTTTCATGTTATATTATTGGTATGCATGTTTATTTGCCAAAGTAGAGCAAAAGCTTTTTGAAAGAGTGATCTACATCTTCTCTGCATTTTTTTTTTTTTTTTTTTTTTAATTTGAGACTGAGTCTGGCTCTGTAGCCCAGGCTGGAGTGCAGTGGCGCCATCTCAGCTCACTGCAACCTCCGCCTTCCAGGTTCAAGAGATTGTCCCGCCTCAGCCTCCTGAATAGCTGGAATTACAGGTGCCCACCACCATGCCCAGCTAATTTTTTTGTATTTTTAGTAGAGATGGGGTTTCACCATATTGGCCAGGCTGGTCTGGAACTCCTGACCTTGGGTGATCTACCTGCCTTGGCCTCCCAAAGTGCTGAGATTACAGGCGTGAGCCACTGTACCCGGCAATCTTCTCCACTTTTTATATTCACTCATCAGGTGCCAGTTTTACTACCTATAAATATTTCCGTATATTTTATTTATATATACATATACAAAATTACCACCTAGAATTTCCAATATTGTCTAATTTTTACGGCAGTTTTACAGCCATCACACAACAAAGATGTAATATTTTCAAAGTATTTTCAAGCAAAGACATTGAGACTCAGAGAATGTTGCTCAAAGAAGCAACATTCCCAAGGGTAAAAATCTAGAATTCCAGTCCGGAATGAAATCGTGATTGACTGGATCTTAAAGTCCAGGGTCATTTAAGGCATCACTATGCTCACTCCCTGCAGTTGCCTACACTTAGAAAGTGTGCCCTCCGTATTTGTTGTATCAATGAAGAAATTAATTTGAAAACTTTTGGCCACACTCTTGGTACTTGAGATCCGTGCTACATGTGTGATGATCAGTTTGCTAACTAAGAGAGATGCTAGGCTCTAGGAATAATAGACCTTAAGAGGCAGAGCTACTGCGTCTTCTCTGGTTTTCCAGAAAATCCCCCTGGAGTAGGCGCTGCATGAATATAAATACTGGGGTCCACAAAACACCAAGGCGCCCTCTATATGTTCATTCACACAGAGTGAGACCCACAGGCTTGGAGGACATGTCACATGTTAGGCAGCTAGCAAGTATCAAAGAAGGGACTAGCGCAGAAGGAGCTAGACCAGAATTGGTGGCAATTGGAATTTCTGATGTGACATGAAGCCAATAAAGCTTCGATTACTACTTATTCCCTCTGTTCCTTATCACTAGGCACAATTTAGCCTTTCATCTTTCTATATCTCCTTCTTTATTAAATAGAACTGGCAGATGACGACCTGGATCCCTTTGTGGTAAACCATTATGCCTTTACCTTTACACTTTGTGGAACTCCTTGATGCCAAGTGTGGGGGAAGAACCTTCCTTGCCTCTTCCAGTTTCTGGTAGTTCCTGGCATTCCTTGGCTTGTGGTGACATCCCTCCTACTGCTGCCTTTGTTTTATATCATCTCCTTCCCTGTCTATCTGTGTGCCTTTTTCTGTCTCTTATAAAGACACTGTCATTAGATTTAGGTCCTACCCTATTCCAGGATGATTTTATCTCCATCTTTTCCTTAATTATATCTGCAAAGGCTCTGCTCCAAATAAGGTTACTTTTTGTTGTTGTTGTTGTTGTTTGAGGTGGAGTCTCGCTCTGTTGCCCAGGCTGGAGTTCAGTGGTGCGATCACGGCTCACAGCAACCTCCGCCTCTCGGGTTTAAGTGATTTTCCTGCCTCAGCCTCCTGAGTAGTTGGGATTACAGGCGTGCACCACCACATCTGAGTAATTTTTGTAGTTTTAGTAGAGACAGGGTTTCACCATGTTGGCCAGGCAGGTCTCGAACTCCTGACTTCAGATGATCCACCTGCCTTGGCCTCCCAAAGCGCTAGGATTACAGGCGTGAGTCGCTCACTGTGCCTGGCCTACGTAAGGTCACATTCTAAGCTTCCAAGTGGACATGAATTTGGGGAGACACTCTTTAAGCCACTACAATGGAAAAAAAGTGTCTCTAAAGGTGGCTCATAGGGTGGTCCCTGTCCAAAGAAGGAGCATGGTGCACACCGCATGCCCTTCCCACCAGGCTGCCCATCCTCAGTCACTCTCTACTGCCAGCAAACCTGAGCTGGGGGGTCAGTCGACTACCTGGCCACCTGTGAGTGAGTATATTCCTGATCCAGTGTCTTCTCCCAATACATCCTTTATCCTGCCCTCCCAGGCATATGTGAACACCTGGAATAATGGAATCCAGTGTGCAGAAAAGCCCTGTCCTGTGCCATTCCTGCTTCTGGCAGAGGAGCACCCAGGAGCAGGAGGTGATGCCCTTGTCTGTGGCTCCATGCTATCTAGTCCTGGGCTGGCTGTGCCGTGCCATGCCCACTCCCTCTATTTGCCTCATTTGGTCATTTCTGCAAGTTCATCTCTTTATTAAAACACATCGTGTTCTTTCCATTCCTCCTTCTAGCCCTCTTCCAAATTCTCACTGATCCCTCAACAGAAATCTTTCCTCATTCTTTTCTTATTCTCTCTCCCTGTCTCATGTGCATTTTATTTCTTAGCCTTTTATATCCCCAAAACCCTAATGTTAAAAATACCAGTGACATATCTGCATCAACAAAAAGGGAAACTATAAATTTTGAAGTAAAATCAGAAGAAAGAACCTGAACCATTAGCTTCTAATGCCCCTGAGAACAGGAGGGTGTCCACTCTGTCCCCCAGGTGAATGAATATCAGAAAGACTTTTTTCAAATTTCCTCCTTCCAGAGAGAGAGGAAAATTTGTTTTTCTGATTAGTGACAATGGAAAAAGGCTCTTCCTGGTTCTGTCTCCCCCAGCCCCTTATCTAAGGGAAACACCCTTGGGTAAGAGTTCAGTCTTCTCTGCACATCCCCATGCAGACAAGTCGTCCAAAGCCAGAGCCAGGGACCAAGATTAGGAAGTTTAGTGCAGATGGATGGAAGCCGCACTACCCAATGCACCCTAAAACATATTGAAGCTGATATTTTGACCTACAGCTGTGTGAAATTTGTGTCTGGTTCTCAATTGATTTGGAACTCAGAAGACTAGAAAGGGATGCTTGTAACTCTTACCTGCAAACCACAATTGAAATGGGAAAAAGCAATCCCATTGGCCTATAACTGTAAATTTTCAAAATTAAATAATATGTGTTTCACCATGATAGAGAGCAAGCACCACATTTTTTTAAAAATTAATTTGGGCAATATCGTGCTGTCCATTACGGTAGCCACCAGCCACACATGGCTACTGAGCATTTGAAATGCATGGCATGGATTGAGAGGTGCTGTAAAAGTCACACACACGTCAGATTACAATAACTTGGTTAATAAAAAGTAAAATATCTCAGTAATTTTTATGTGGATTATATCCTTAACATAGCAATATTTTTGACATATGGGCTCAAATAAATGTATTACTGAAATTTTTTGAAAAGAAGTGGGAAGGTCTCCTTCAATATATCCACAAAACCCTCCTAGGTGTTTTTTCCTAAAAGTTGATGAATTCATTGGTGTAAAGTTGCTTATAATATCTTCCTATTGCACACGTGTGTATCTTCAGCTCTACGTGACTTATCACATGTGTAGGCTTGTGTTTTCCCCACCAGTCCAGAGGCAGAACATTCTCACCATGACAGGATCTTTTTGTAGCCATCTCCTCCATCCTTAACCCCTGGCAAGCACTAATTTCTTCTTCGTTTCTGTATTTTCATCACTTGAAGAATATTCTACAAGGGGCATACCACAGTATGTAACTTTTTTTTTTTTTTTTTTTTTAGACAGAGTCTTGCTCTGTCACTAGGCTGGAGTGCAGTGGCACAATCTCGGCTCACAGCAACCTCCGACTACCCGGTTCAAGAGATTCTCCTTCCTCAGCCTCCTGAGTAACTGGGATTACAGGCACGCACCACCATGCCCAGCTAATTTTTATATTTTTAGCGGAGACAGGGTTTCACCCTGTTGGCCAGAATGGTCTCAGTCTCCCGACCTCGTGATCTGCCCGCCTCTGCCTCCCGAAGTGCTGGGATTACAGGTGTAAACAACTGCGCCCGGCTCACAGTATGTAACTTTGAACTACTGAGTAGTACTTCACAGTGTGAATGTACCGCAGTTTGCTTAAACATTCACCCATTGAAAGGTGTCTGATTTGCAAGACTTGGAATCAACCCAAATGTCCATCAGTGACAGACTGGATTGAGAAAATGTGGCACATATACACCATGGAATACTATGCAGCCATAAAAAAGGATGAGTTTGCGTCCTTTGTAGGGACATGGACGCAGCTGGAAACCATCATTCTTAGCAAACTATCACAAGAAGAGAAAACCAAACACCGCATGTTCTCACTCATAGGTGGGAACTGAACAATGAGATCACTTGGACTCGGGAAGGGGAACATCACACACTGGGGCCTATCATG
>NC_045440.1:55928492-56075774 GCF_002776525.5 Piliocolobus tephrosceles
GAGGCTGCAATTGCTGAGTCTTATGGTTGTTCTATGACATATTACCTTTTTAATTCTAATGGAATTTGAAGTGACAGCCTCTCTTTCACACTTGATATTGATAATTTTTGTTTTCTCTTTCTCTTGCTTTTAACTTTATTGATTTTATTAATCATTTCCAAGTACCAGTTTTTCCAATTTCTAAAAATGACGAATTTTAGAGTAGTTTTAGATTTACAGAAAACTAACAAAGATGGTACTGAGTCCCCATATACCTCTCACTCAGTTTTCCCATTCATGACATCTTACATTAGTATGGCACATTTGTCACAACTTAGAAATCCACATTGGTATGTTACTTTTAACTACCTCAAAGGCTTCATTCAGATTGCACTGGTTCATTCACTAACGTCAGCTCTAGGATCCCATCCAGGACACCACACAACATTCAGTCATCACATCTTAGGCTCCTTTTGGCAGTGACGGTTTCTCAGACTTTCCTTGTGTTTGGTGACCTTGACAGCTTTAAGAAGTACTGGTCAGGTGTTTTGCAGGATGTCTCTCAATTTATGTTTCTCTTTTGTTTTCCTTATGTTTAGACTGGGGTCATAAGTTTTGGGGAAGAAGACCACAGAAATAAAGTGTCCTCATTCCATGTTGACAGCAGCCATTCCTGTTGATGTTGATGTGGATCACCCCGCCAAGGGAATGTTTGCAGTATTCTCCACAGAAAGTTATTCCCCCTCTTCCCACACTTTATTCTTTGGCAGCAAATTGCTAAGTGCAGGCCACAGTCAGAGGGGCTTGATGGGAAGAATTAAGTTCCTTCTTCTAAAGGGCTCATTTACTTTTCAATTATCTTACTTTTCTCTCAAGTACCAGCATCTAACAGAAATAAAACTCTCTTGATAAATCTTATTTTTTTAATAATAAGTGTCAGTTTGGAAATGATGTGTTTTCTGCTTTTCTATTGCAAATGGACATTTCAGCGCTGTCAGGGTTAAACAGGTTTTATTGGCTGTCTTGGGGATTTAATCACCATTTATCATTTGTTCCTATGGGAAAATCATGTCAATCTTTCAACTGACATCAAATCTGAATCTGTGTTCCCAGCATTTGAGATACTTCATTTTGGACCCTAACCTATATTCTTTGTGGTTTTTTTCCTTTACTTCATTGATGTTGCTATGCCAATATGGAAATCAAAATTTTGGGACAACACAACCCCCTCAATTCCTCTAATGACCATTGTTGGTACTTGTATCTCTTAGCACTAACCTGCTCCTTCTTCAACTAACTTTTAAACTTTAGTCTTTTTACATTGCCCTCACTTTTTCTGAACAGTCATTTTCACTGATTTTTTGAGGAGCATTTCAGCCGTCTATGCTGTTCAAGCTTTAGCATTTCAAAAGCAACAATTAAGTTCTAATGGTCCTCAGAAAAGCTGCAGAGTATTTATCTGAGAAAGCTTTTTCTGTAATATTTATTAAATGTCTGTTAATATGCCAGACACTGTGTTAGGCTCTGGGCATGGAGTGTACATAAGAGATTAGTGGACTACCACAAATCAGAAAGGTTTTATACAAAGTCGCCCTTTAATTCTCCACTCTGCTACCAGGATGCACATTTCAAAACACAAAACCAGGCATGCCACTCTTTTATTTTAAATGCTTCAAGAGTCTCTGTAGTTTTGGGAGAAAAATATTACATCCTCTTAACTTATCCCATAGGAATTGTGGTACTGGGCAGTCGTTCAAACTCTCAAAGTCTTGTTTGACTCTCTCTTTCTCTCTCTCTCTCTCTTTTTTTAAATAGTAGTAGTAGAACTGTCTGAGTTTTTTTTTTTTTTTTTCACAAACATGTAATGAGGCTTTAGTAAGGCAATTGTATTTGAAAAACATAGGGCATAACATAATTTTATTTCCTCTTGGTTGTAAGCTTTTAATTTCATAGTTTTACATTACCTTACAGGGCTATGTATTATTCCCTTTATTTAAATGGAAATCTGGATAATGAATAGGAGTTAGTTACAAAAACGGATTTTGCAGGCTGGGCAACATAATGAGACCTCATCTCTACAAAAAAATAAAAAGCAAAAATAGCTGGGTGTGGTAGTATACACTTGTAGTACCAGCTACTTGGGAAGCTGAAGTGGGAGAATCGCATGAGACCAGGAGGCTGCAGAGAGCTATGATCATGCCACTGCCCTCTAGCTTGAATGATAGCTGAGACTCCGTCTTAAAAATAAATAAAGATTTTTGTCTATTTCATACCATCCTCCCTGATCCCCCTGATTTGACACACGATTCTCTCAGCTAGATTCTTGTCTCCCTACTGGTCTTTCTGTTTTCACCCTTGCTTTCCTACCCTCAACAGAGCAGTCAGTGATCCTTTTTAAAAACATGCCAGATCACACTATCCAACTACTCACTGAATGCTCCTCAGGCTGGCTACATAACTTGTGGGGCCCAGTGGAAACTAAAATGCAGGACCCCAGCCAGGGACAGGGGAATAAATCCCCCTTCCCATTGACCTCCACTCCAAACCACAGTGGTTAAGCAATTCCTAAGAGAGTGTGGTCTTCACCTGGACATGATCAGCACCTGGATCCCATGTGGGTGACAGGCCCCTACTTAGTCTTTGGTTGAATGCACCTGGTGCTGCCAGCCCAGGGAGGAGAGAGTCACCCCTTCTCATCCTGAAATGTCGTGGGGCACATGCTTAACTCTGACACTCCACACTTCTATGCCCAAGCCCCCACTGGGGTGGTGGGCAATAGCACAGAGGGAGTAGCCAGGCAGGCTACCCAGGAGGTAGTTAGGAAGCATCTGGAGTCCATCCTAGGAAGCCAGGGAGCCAGGAGCATATGTAAGCTGAGGCGCCAGGTCCCTGGCACATGCTTCGTCATCCCATTGCACTTCACTTACAAAACACAAATTCAAAGATAAAATGCTGGTGACATGACAGCACTGAAGCATGAGGACATTCTGAGCATGGAGCCCTGTGTACCCACACTGGTTGCACACCCAAGAAGCCAGCCCTGGCTTATAGTTGTCCAATATCTTGTCATCTCGCACACATGAAAAGGAGAGTTTTTGTATTGGCGTACAAGGTCCTACATAATCTGACCCCTAGACAACCGGTTTTTCTCTAACCCTATTTCCAACTGCTCAGTTACTCTTTTCCTCCACTCCAGCTACACTGTTCTTCTTGCTAGTTCTCAAACATACCAGGAAAGCTACTGTCCCAGGGTGGTTGCATGTGCTGTTCTGTATTCCTGGAATGTTTTTCTCCAAGTAGCCATAAGTCTTGTTTCATTTTCTTCACACCTTTACTTTATATCCTCCTTTAGCTATCTTTATTGTGAGTGGGGTACCCTCCTCCCTTCATTCAGATATCTAATTCCTAGGCCACCTTCAAGGAGGCCACCTTCAAGGAGGTCTTGCTCTGTTACCTGCCTACCTAGGGCCTTATAATTCTGATTTCCCAACCAAGATTCCACCTCATTTTGTGGTGACAAATATGGGGGAACAGAATAACTTCTCCATTCTGCAGAGAGCCTACACACTTCCCACTGAACTCTGAACTTATCCTAGTAGACGCCAACACAGAAGCCACACCAGAATACGCATTACTGCTAACATCTGACTGGGCCTCACTATGTTGCTTAGGCTAGTCTTAAACTCCTGGCCTCAGGCAATCCTCTTGCCTTGGCCTTCCAAAGTTCCACCACACCTGGCTTCAAAAATATAATTTGAAGATAGAACCAAAAGTATTTTCTGGCAGGTGAGACAAGGGAGAAAGATACAGTCAAGGATGATGACCCTGTTTTGGCTTGAGAAACTTAAAGAACAAAACTGTCATTAAAGAAAATGAGGAAGAAGCAGCAGATTTTGAAGGGGAAGATCTGGAGTTCAGTTCTGGGTGTTTTAAATTTGAGATGCCTAGAGGCATCCAAGTATTCTGGGATCCAGGGGGTTTCCAGCCTGAGGAAATAAATACAGGAGTCACCAGCATATAGGCGTAATTTTAAACATGACATTTTATGAAAGTATCAAGGGAGTGAGAATAGGTAGTAATATGGTTTCCCCACCCAAATCTCATCTTGAATTGTAGTTCCCATAATCCCCATGCGTCATCGGAGGGACCCGGTGGGAGGTAACTGAATAATGGGGGCAGTTACTTCCATGCTGTTTTTGTGATAGTGAGTGAATTCCCATGAGATCTGATGGTTTTAAAAAAGGCTTTTCACCTGGTTAACTAACCACTTCTCCTTGCTGCCACCATGTGAAGAAGGACATGTTTGCTTCTCCTTCTGTCATGATTGTAAGTTTCCTGAGGCCTCCCTAGCCCTCCAGAACTGTGAGTCAATTAAACCTCTTTCCTTTATAAGTTACCCAGTCTCAGGTATATCCTTATAGCAGTGTAAGAATGGACTAATACACATAGAGAAAGATATGAAGACTGAGCCAGCTTAAAGGTAAAAGAAGCAGGCTTTAAAACAGGGGTAAACCCCAGAGTGTGTGACATTGTGAAAGCCAAGGGAAGAGCAGATTTCACTGAGAAGAGATGGTTCTACCATGTCAAATGCCACTGAGGGGGTCAAGGAAGGTGAGACTGAAATGTTCAGTAAGGTGGCAATAGGCTGCCAGTGACTTGCTAAGAACAGTTCCAGTGGAGCAACTGTTGCTTTATTTGAATGTGTTCAAGAGAGGATCACCAAGAACAGGAATTGAAGAAAGCAAGTTTAGGCAACTTTAGAGAGCTTTGTTGTAAAAGGTTTCAGGGAAATGCAGTGGTGACTAGAAAGGGAACTAGAATCAAAAGTTTTGTTTTGCTTTGTTTTTTAACTAGTGGATACATAGGAGTGTGTTTGTACACTGATGGGGATAATCCAGCAGAGTGGGAACACTGATAATTGAGGCAATGAGTGTGGAATTAAACTCTTGAGCAGCGAGGGGGTGGGGGCTGGTGAACAGCAAGGGAGTTGGCCTTGTAGAGCAGGAGGCTGAGTGGGTGGTACACATGCTGGCAGGTGGGAAGAGAAGGTGCTGAGTGCTTGTGTGGGTTCTGCTCTGGTCACTTCATCTTTCTCAGTGAAATAGGAAGCAGAGTCATCAGTGGAGAGTAAGAATGGGGAAGGAGGTGTTTAAAGCTTGAGAAAGGAAAATATAAAAAGACATAATTTAAAAGAGCAGGAATGCAAATGGACTGGGAAGATGAGGTGCGACTGTGGAGCAGCCTTTTGGTCCACTTAAGGGTAAAGGTCCAGGATAGAAAGAAGCAGAGTGCAGGGCTACGCCCCTTCTCCAGCTACAGCCAATTACACAGGATCAGACCTGATGTAGGTGAAGAACAGAGTTTAACCAGGGCTGGTGTTTTGTCGAGTGAGAGGGACAACAGAGATGAGGAAGTGTGTGAGAGGTGCCTATCATGATTGAGCATGGAATTTACACAGTGTAAGAAGAAAGGGGGGCAGGAAGGGGTTAATGGACATGAAAATGAGGTAGAAAACAGGTCCGGGGTACAGGAGAGAGTGAGCTCACCAGTTAGGAGGGGTTAATCAGAATGCAAGGTATGTAAAGTGGAGATTATGAAGCTGTTGAGTAATGCTAAAGTTTAGGTTATACCAGCTGTCCCCAACTAGGGACAGCTAGGGATGTTTGGAAGTAGGGACCGGTTTCGTGGAAGACAATTTTTCCTTTGGGGTTGTGGGGGGGGATCGTTTTGGGATGCAACTCTTCCACTTCAGATCATCAGGCATTTGTTAGATTCTGATGAGGAGGACCCAACCTAGATCCCTTCTATGTGCAGTTCACAATAGGGGTTGTACTCCCATAAGAATCTAATGCCTGCGTGGAGCGGGAGGCAGAGCTCAGGTGGAATGTTCGCCCTGTCTGCCGCAGCTCATCTCCTGCTGTGTGGCCCCGTTCCTAACAGGTCACTGGCCCATACCAGTTTATGGCCCAGGAACTGGGGACCCCTGGGTTATATAACGAGAATAAATCTGAGATTGGATGGAAGACAAAATCATTGATAGAGAGATCACATTTCTGATAGGCCAGGAATCTGTATGAAACAACAACTGATTGTGATGCAGGTAGTCCAAGGACTGTGTTTTGAGGAACTCTAGTTTTAAATAGAGTTGGCAAGCTAAACACAAAAATTTAGAAGCCAGAAGACATGAGGGGGCTGGAAGAAACAGGAAAGATATTAACAGAATGTTGTGTGTGGAGTGTGCTGGACACAGCGTCAAACAGTTCACATACCTCCTTGTTATTAGTATTAGTATTTGTTTCTGGCAACAAGACCGAATTCTAGAGATCATTATTGTCTCTATTTTACAAATGATGAGCATGAAGGACAGGGAAGTTAAATAACATGTACAACGATAAGTCCAAACTCTGAGCTCGCAACCATTATGTCCACCTGCCTTGACAGGTGCAATGATTATGATAGAGCAGATAATATTAAAATCTATATCCTAAAATGTGATTACTAGACTTATGAGATTAGAGACTCTTGAGAACAGTATTGTATATAAAGTCCCATAATATACATGATCTCATCTAATCCTCATATTAATCCTGTGTATTAATTTGCTAGGATCATGGGGCCAGTAATTAGCAAAGCCTGGATGTGAAGCTCATCCTCTGACCTCCTGCTTGTAAACTCCTACCACTAACTACACATCACCATTACTTTCCAGATATAGTTCAGACAGCAACCTTAAAGAGACTTTTGAATAAATGCATTAATAAAGAAACTGTTACTAGTTATTTCTTTTTAGAACCTAACATAAAAAGTTTCATAATTCCAATGTTTCCATGGGAACACTCGTTAGCACAGAATGCAGCATTCTTCCTGTCATGGAATGTTCTTTCTATAAATTCATGCATTCACTCAACTAATATGTAAGAAGCAAATAGTCTGTGCACGTGCTGTGCACATTCTGCTTTAGGGGAACCTTTAGTCAGTCCCAGGTCTTCAGCACCTCAGATACTCTGCAGGGCCTTTTCATGCCTGGTGCAATTTAAGACACTGCGTTTGACCTAGAATACCCTCCATCCCTTAGGACCCAGTTACCTAAGAGATCATTCTTCTCCCTAATGGTTTGGCACAGAGTAAGATCAGCGGTAGCACCCTGGAGTTGGAATCTTAGATTTGGACTCCGGAGAAACAGAATCAGGGTGTTTTCCAAAAAAAGGATTCTTCTACTCCAAGAAGACCCAATTTTAAAGCTGGATTTAAAAATATACCCTCTTGCCTGGCATACTAAGCATCTTAGTGGGACTGTGTTGCCCCTCAGCCATCACTTGGCTATGCCTTTTGCTAGAAATACCGGATTTGTACATGCCATGTAATCGTGTACATGCCATGTAATCGTTGACTCTATGACTCAACACCCTCCTGCCAAAATGTCAGGCCAAAGCCAAACAAGGGAGGGTCCTGGGCACCAGTCTGTGAGAACAAAAGGCAATGAATGCAGAGCGTGGGGCAAATTCCACTTTATCCAGGTTGGTGATGACACAGCCCGTGATATGTAGCACACAATGCGCGAGGCGGCTCTTTCCACGTGCAGAGAAATCCGTGCATTTCTATTTCATAATGTTACTCATTAAGAATGGCACTATGTACTAGCTGGAACTCACCTGGCGCCTACCATCGAGAAGCGAGGGTGATTGGGGGTGTTATGGTTTGCCTCCTGATTTAGAAGATCCAACTGGTGCTCTTAGCGGCAGTGTAACTCGTGTTGCCTCACTTACCTCCGCTCTTAAAGTATGTGAGTCACAGTATAATTTAAGAATTACACTCTATTTCTTACATTTGCAAAAGTTAAGTGAGACAAATCAAAGCTTATGTTTTCTTATTAAAAAAATGAAGATTCTATATTTTATTGAGGTCTTAAAAATCTCTTAAAACCGCAACATATTTTATATTCCCCTTGAATCATTCCGATCACAGATTTAATTTTTCGAGTCATTTTTGGAGTTGTGGTACCGCAGAGCTAGTTTGCAATCCCTATGGCTTTAAGAGAAGGTATTTCTAGTTTTGGAGTAGGGAGTAAGGGAGGTGGCGCCTGCTCCGGGCTCCGCCACTCCCCGCCCTCGCGCCGGGGGTTGGGTGGCACTCGGTTTCCTGCGGCTACCGGCCGCGCCCCGCGGCCCGCGCCGCCGCCGGGAGTGCTGCGCTTCCCACCTGCCTCAGGACCCCTCGAGGGCCGGTGCGGTACCCACTGGGCTGCCTGCCGCTCCTCCCGGCTCCGAGCTTCCCAGCCGCCGAGAGTTTGCGAGGGACCCCGGCGTCGGGCATGGGCCTGGGCCACGGAGGGCCGCAGCGCCTCCGCACCTGCCTGAGCTCGGGCAACCCCGCCCGCCGGAGAAGCCCGGAGCCCTCGGAATGCCGGCTGCCTCCCCCGAGGGCGCTGTTTCGGGGCTCCACGCGGATGCGCCCGCCCTCAGCTGCTGGCGCGGCACCAGGCTCCGCACGCCTTTCTCTCCCCTGCTCTCCCTGGCAAGGCCGGACACGCCCACTGCCGCTGCTGGCCTCTGAGCCCGGGCGCCTGAGTTACACCCATTCTCCCCACTATTGTCGGCCAGAGCCGCGCTCCCAGCCCTTCTCCCGGTGCCGGCGGCTCCGAGCGGAATACAAAGAGGCCTGCGCCTCCCTGGCCCTTGCTACCGCCACACCCGTCCGTGCCCACTCTCCGCGGTCTTCCGCGAGGGCTGCACGCAGGACCCCTCCTCTCAGCGCGCTCCTCCCCCTCCCCCAGTGTCGCTCAAATCCACCCAGCGTTCCGAAATCCCAGGAGTGGGGGCCTTCGACTGCCACCCTCAGGCCCCCTTGGCCGCTCCTCCTGGCCCTTGGGACTAGCCAGGGCAGTCCCCCCAACCCCTGCCCGGCGGTCCTCTAGGTCCCGGCCCCTCCTCTGGGGCCCTCCTCCTCCCTCGCCCCTCCCGCGCCAGGGTGGGAGCGGCGGCAGCTGGAAGAGAAGGGATGAGGTCATCCTCTCCCTCGGAGTCAGCTGGTGGAGGAGAGGAAGCGGGAGGAGGGAGCGCGCGCGAGGGGAGGAGAGGAATGTGCAGGTTCGAGGAGCGCCGCGGCGGCCGCTGCTGCTCCTGCTGCTGGCGGCCGCGGCGGCTCGGGCGGCAGCCGCGAAGCCGGGACGGCGAGGAGCGCGGGCGGCGGGCAGGGGCGCGCGCGGGGCGCCGCGAGCAGCTTGGCTCCGCGCAGGCAGCCAGGCGGCGCTCCTGCCGGCCCCAGGCGCGCCGCTAGCCCGGCCCAGCGCCCAGCCCGGCGGGCGGCGGGCGGCGGCGGGCGGCGGGTGAGCCGGCGCAGGAACAGGAGGAGGGGGAGCCGCGCCGCCTGGGAGGGAAGCCGGGGCGAGGCGAGGAGGTGGCGGGAGGAGGAGACAGCGGGGAAAGGTGTCAGATAAAGGAGGGCTCTCCTCCGGTGTGGAGGCATCATGGCCGCTAAATCAGACGGGAGGCTGAAAATGAAGAAGAGCAGCGACGTGGCGTTCACCCCGCTGCAGAACTCGGACCACTCGGGCTCGGTGCAGGGATTGGCTCCGGGCTTGCCGTCGGGGTCGGGAGCCGAGGACGAGGAGGCGGCAGGGGGCGGCTGCTGCCCGGACGGCCGCGGCTGCTCGCGCTGCTGCTGCTGCTGCGCCGGGAGCGGCAGCTCCGGGGGCTCGGGCGGCTCCGGCGGCGTCGCCGGCCCGGGCGGCGGCGGGGCGGGCTCGGCGGCGCTGTGCCTGCGCCTGGGCAGGGAGCAGCGGCGCTACTCACTGTGGGACTGCCTCTGGATCCTGGCCGCCGTGGCCGTGTACTTCGCGGACGTGGGTACGGACGTCTGGCTCGCCGTGGACTACTACCTGCGCGGCCAGCGCTGGTGGTTCGGGCTCACGCTCTTCTTCGTGGTGCTCGGCTCGCTGTCGGTGCAAGTGTTCAGCTTCCGCTGGTTTGTGCACGATTTCAGCACCGAGGACAGCGCCACAGCCGCAGCTGCCTCCAGCTGTCCGCAACCTGGAGCCGATTGCAAGACGGTGGTCGGCGGTGGGTCTGCAGCCGGAGAAGGCGAGGCTCGTCCTTCCACGCCGCAAAGGCAAGCATCCAACGCCAGCAAAAGCAACATCGCTGCGGCCAACAGCGGCAGCAACAGCAGCGGGGCTACCCGGGCCAGTGGCAAGCACAGGTCTGCGTCCTGCTCCTTCTGCATCTGGCTCCTGCAGTCACTCATCCACATCTTGCAGCTCGGGCAAATCTGGAGGTACTGTAATGGGTGGGGGAAGAGGGAGGCTTGCTGCTGCTACTACATCCCCACTGCTTTGCTTTTGCACGGAAATCTTTCAGGGTTGCTGTGGTAGTAACCCTAGTCACACTCTTCCAGTTTTGGGGGTTTCTTTTGAACTGGGGCTTGCATTTTTAAATTTTGCAGTCTCAGTCTAGGGTGGGAGGGAAGTGAGAAGCAAGGGAAGGACAGCAAAGTGGTTTCGATCACCTCATCCTTTCTGTCTTCCCACTCTGCCTCACTGGCATCTCGCTCTTCGCATGCCACAACCCCCCCTCCCAATTTTTCGTGATATTGTTTCAGTGAGTGGGAGAGGATTCCTGTCACATGTTCTAAAATTCCTTTATTTTGATGTTGAATTTGAGGTGTGTGTTGCCATTTGGATGGTTTCTTTTGTTCCCTGGTGAAAAAAAATTGCTAATTTTAGTGAAATGGGAGTTGCTGCTGCTCAAAAGTACCCACATATTAATGATCACTGCTGAAGAAGTGCTTTGCTCAAAGTAAAGATCCTAATAAGCAAAAGAGTTGTCATATATATATATATATATATATATATATATATATATATCTATCTCCGAGCATGAGTCAGTAAACTTTATGGGGCCCAGATTTACTTTTAGAGTGCCTTTTCTGATTATCTTGCAATATCTCCATATGTAATTTCTCATATAAATACGAGCCTTTGGAAAAGGGGTGGGGCACCATGTTAACTTTAGTTGTATTTGGCATCTTCATTGGCTACTTTGCTACTTACCATCTGATCTACCAAGTGTTTTTACACAGGGATCACTTCAGTTATAAACTGGAATACAAGGCTAAACTTGGGCAGAGGGAAACCACCACTTGAACAGTCACTGCATGGACTTAGGAGCAGAATGAAATAGTATGCTCAGGAATACATTCTTTTGACTTTTACATGTTACTAGCAGATTTCGAAGCAATATTTTACATCTCTAAAAATTACTTGTATGGAATCTATAGATTCAAATATCTCAGAGCTTTTTTCAGTTTTAAAATAATTTAGTAAATAGGTGGTATAAGTGAAATGAGGACAATTCCTAGAAAGTACACCAATATGGAACTGCACTCTGTGGTACTAGTGCTCTTTTTCAATTTTACTTGTGGCTATTTTTGTGATAAAAGATATGAGTTGTTGACTATGCCGAAGTATCCCCTGTGGAAACAACTCGGAGGATTTGTGGAATAGAACCACAAATTTCTTTTTATTTATGACGAACAACCATGTTTTCACCTGAGAAGAGCAAGTGTGATAATTTCACAGCATTTCCTGGGACCAGTGCTTTGTAAAGCTGACTGAACATTGCCATAGATGGTGACCTTTCAGATTGTGAAACATTTTTTTTTTCAAGCAGATACTTCTGGAAAAGTGATACTTGATATGCAGTCAGACAAATTGATGTTGGAAACCTTCATACATATTTTGGACTCAAAGTAACTTTTCGAAATGCTAGTTTTCGAAATGCTAGCTATATTTCCCATGGATGACTGTTGGGAAGACAAATAGCTTGATGCTCTTCAAGTATAATGAAGGACTTAAGTGTTTAATTTAATTATTGAAATTACTGAGTGGCTAGGATGCATCTGATTAGCATTTCTAATCTGATAATATGGTAAATTAAGCTTAACATTGCATTTGTTAACTTTTTCAAACTTTATCAAGATTTGGAAATCACTTAATTTTAAGCACCTTTCAAGTTTCTAGACTTATGTAAATAATGGAAATACTTCTCTATCCTATTAACTGAAAAACTGTAACTTTTTAACAGATTGATACTTTATGAAAAATCTGATATTAAATTCTGTGAACTGAGGAAATCCTTTTAATTATAGTTGTGTTTACTATACCTTCTAAACCAAACATCTCCCCAGTTGAAAAATGATGCTTAATTTTCTCAGGGAATAATATACAGAAAGTGAGAAATAATTAGGAAAACATATGAGCCTAAAAATATATCAGAGAGACCATAGCCACTGGACCAACTTGTCATACAGAAAAGTTATTGCAAAGGTAGGGAGTGGGGGTGGAGAGAGAAGGGATAGAAGGGTAAGGTTTGAATGCAGAAAGAAAACCACAGGCTGTCAGACAAATACATTAACTGACCCCAGCACTTGGAGAAACTGTGGTCACACATGGCTCCTTTTAGTTAAGCATTTCTATAGTATTTTCCTTAGAGACTTTGAAGTTAATACTGATAATGTGTGATCGTCTAGGAGGAATATTATAGTTGGAAGTATTATCAGATATAATATTCTGGAAATATTTGTCAACATTTTCAGAATAATGTGTTTAGTAGATAAGTTTGAATTATCATCTAATCTAACTACTCTCAGATTCTGGTTAAGATATTTGGAGGATGCCAGAGTAATCTGGTGAAAGCATGATCTAAGACTAATCAGCATCATTTTCTATTTATGAAGTATACTTTTCAAAAAAAAAACAAAACTTTAGCCTATTGTAGGACATTGGAAAGGGATAAGAAAGCTTATGGAACTTGACACTCAGATGCACTCTAATATGTTTCTATTTCTCTGAGTGTTGAACATTCATATGGAACTTTGGGGGAGTAGATGCATTTTTGATAATAAGCCGATGAAGTGCAACTCATCTCAGATTATTCTATTAGACTCACTATGATTCCTTAAATTAGAAGCATCCCTCTGCCTCTTCTAGCTTTTCTTTTCAATACGTTATACACAAATATTGCAGAAACACCAGAGTACTGAGTGGTTCAAAGCACAGAGGTCATTATTCATGTTTTAACATGCTACTTTCTGGGATCAATAAAATAGATTTTAGCTAGGTTGGTAACTGCTTCTTGTGTTTCCATGAAATTCTAATTATTTTAGGGAAGGACCAGATTCTAAAAGCTTTCTGTAGATACAGTCTTTTGAAATAACATCAAAGCGTTTGCTTGTTTAAAGATAGCCATTGAAACATTGTGGATAAGATTTGCATGTATTTACACATGTGTCACAATGCAACTGCTAAAAGCAATGATACATATTCATTTTAATTAAAGTTTACTAATGGCAAATTAATGGCAGCTTTTAAAGTCGCAGGAGGTGATGCTGGGAAAGAGCTATTTGAAATAATAAAGTGAGTTTTTACCACCATGTGAAAAGAGCAATTATGACTTTAAAGAAACTGTGCCTGTGAATGAATGTGAAAGTACTTTCCTTTCTTATTTTTCTCATATGATTCCAGAAATTACCAAGAGTGTACTTCAGTCAGTGGCAATCACAAATTCCCTAAGGGAACAGTTTTTAATCCTCATGCTTTTGATCAATTGCATCTAAATGTCTATTTCCTTCAGAAATTATGAAGTTTACTCTTAAAACTCTACCTGAATTTCTCCTACATATGTATGTACATAGTTAATTGTTTTCTAGAAAATATGCACTTTGTAAATAATGAGTCAGTGGATGGTAGAGTGGGGAGCGTTTTCACTATTCTTACTCTTTTGGGTTTTTGGGTTTTGTTTTTGAGTCTCCATCATGTGAGTCATCTGGGAAAAATGTGAGGAAAATACAGTTTTTTTCTGCTCTTGTCATGTTTGCTATTCCAGAAGACACTGATTGTGTCCCATGTTCAAATAAATTGGGAAAATGATGGGTTAGACAAAGTTAAACAGATCTCTCTACAGCAGGACTTCTCAGAACCTTTTATAACCTAAGGTACAGTTGTCAGTAAGCTTTTAAAGGCACATCTATTAAATATTTTTATAATGATGCATGCAAAGCACTTTGATAAACATGCCATTCTTAAAACTGGCCAAACACACATATACACCATGGAATACTATGCAGCCATAAAAAAGGATGAGTTTGTATCCTTTGTAGGGACAAGGATGCAGCTGGAAACCATCATTCTCAGCAAACTATCACAAGAACAGAAAACCAAACACCGCATGTTCTCACTCATAGGTGGGAACTGAACAATGAGATCACTTGGACTCAAGAAGGGGAACATCACACACCAGGGCCTGTCATGGGGAGTGGGGAGGGATTGCATTGGGAGTTATACCTGATGTAAATGACGAGTTGATGTGTGCTGATGAGTTGATGGGTGCAGCACACCAACATGGCACAAGTATGCATATGTAGCAAGCCTGCACGTTGTGCACATGTACCCTAGAACTTAAAGTATAGTAATAATAATAATTTAAAAAAAAAAACTGGCCAAACAAAAATAATAATTTTATTGGCACTTTAAAAATACGCAAATTTTTTTTCTACTTTTTATGTCATCTACATTTTAAAACAACCTAAAAGGAAATGATTAGTATCTGTATATGTGAGAAAACTGTCTCAGAGAGGTTAAGTAACTGGCTTAACCTCTTAATAGGGTCACCCAACTATTATGTAGTATAGTTAGGATTAAAAATGGGGCCTATTTTACCATACAGTCTATGCTTTTTCTGGCTGAATTGGCTACCTCCAAATGCCAACTTGGATAATAATGACAACAATGTACAAAAATAACAATTTACCTTCACTGCGGATGGCAAAGTGGGAAAAGGAGCTGCAGTTTAGATGGATTAGGGGATCTTTCCACTGACACACCTGTAGTTAAACAGTAAAACAGAGACTTGAGCTCAGCTCTTTGAACTCTCAGTTCATTGCCTTCCTTACTACACCATTAGGACATACTGAGGTTGTTTCCTTACATCCTAGCTAAGGAACATGATCTCGTAGTAGTTTTAATGATTTCATGGCATAATGTATGTGAATATGTGAAAAGTTATTTGCAAATGATAAAGAGGTTCTAGAGAAAAGGAATGGGTAGAAAAACTAGGGAGGATATAGGTTACACCTTGGACTATTGAAAAAGGTGGTTTCTGATTCTGAGTTAGTCCTGAATTCTGATATAGATTAGGCAAGATTGGTGCCATTTGCTGAGTTTATCAAATGGTTATTTTCTGCATATACGTGTTCCCTCTCTATACATATATATTAATCAGTCATTCAACATACACTGAGCACCTGCTATGCGCAAGGCACTGTGCCAGTTACTAACTATTCCAAGGTGAATAAAATATATATATTTCAAGGAATCTACTCTCTAATGGGGTAGACAGAAAAGTTAATAGACCATCTCAGTAGAAGAAGATAAGCACTATGATAGAAACAGGAAACGCAAACCGCCTTGATGGTTCAGGTAAGACTCTCTGGAAGAGGGGATATCTGAGCAAAGGTTTGAGGGATGAGAAAAATCTGCTTTCTGAGTAAAGTGGGACATTGGCTTTAGAGCCGTGGATACAATGTGTAAAGGCAGAGAGGCAAGGCAGGTTAAGTGCATGCTCTACATATGGAGTGAGGAGGGAGAGTAGCTAGAGATGAAGACGAAGAACTAGTTGGGCTAGATGATGAAAGGAATTTAGATTGTATTTTGAAGGCATGAAGGAGTCATGAAGGATTATAGGGGGTGAGGATTGTTAACAAACGTGTTAAAACACTGTTTTATTCAAAGGAATGGCAGAAAGTTGAAAGTTTCAGAGGCTATGTCATTATTCATCTCTGACTCAGTTATGTCTCTATCATTCATGGAAATCCATTGGCTTCACAGTGGGGAGTTGGATGTCACTGGCACATATAAATAGACCCATCATGATGGGAGAGTCATTTTTCAGAAAAACAAGTAGGTTGAAAGTTTTAATTGTATTTATATTAAAGTAAATTATTGGCAAAACTTTCTTTGGTGTTACTATTTGAAGAGTTATTTTCTTAGGATATAGTAGTTTTTACTTTATTGAAAGTTAGGTCTTCTGATCCATAGAAATATATTCCTTGTGTTTATTAGTCACCTTTAACTGTCCAGAGAGCTTCTGTGTTCTATTTCTTATTTGATCCTTTGAGTGATCTTGGAGGTACCACTTCTATTTTTCAGATGTGGAAATTGAGAGAGAGAATTTTAATTGTTTTCCTCTTTGGGTCATATATTTCTGGAGAGGTTTTAAGCTAGAACTTAAGACTGATATGGGAGGGGTGAAAGCAACATGGAAAATGGCTGATGGTACTGAGGATGATGAGGTAGAAGAAAAGCCCGAAAGCTTGAGAACTCCGTAGTAAGTACTGAACAGTTGTAACATGGAAGAGGCATTGGACTTTTGTGTAGGCCCCCTGGGACAAAATTGGTGGGACCTATAGGAAGAGATTTTGAATTGATGGAAGGAAGAATTTTTTTAGTAGTTGAAGATATCCACAGATCAACTGGGCTTCCTTAGAAGGAGTGAGTTCCCCATCACTGGAGTGTCTAAGCATAGTCTGGAAAATTAGGTAGAGATGCGGTAGAGAGACTAACTCTCATACAGAGGATTGTACTAGAAGATCATCTTTCAGCTCTGAGATTTTGTAATAATCTCCATCATAACATGCTGCTCCAAACGTAGTAGACTAACCTTTGCTTTTTTGTGGATGAAAGAAGTAGAATGCATTTTTGTGCAACGCTGCAATTGTGCCACTTTAATATCTATTCATTGGTTTATAAACTTAGTATCTTCTTCCCTGGAGCATCACAAATCCATATGCCACCCCTGAGTGCTGGCGTTGGCATCAAGATCTCTGAGTTAACTGACAGGTATAAATCCACAAACAATCAGACAGCTCCTTGTGCATTTACCTGGGTTTCTACATGAATTGGAATAATTTATGTATAAATCTCTGTGGTGGGTATATCTATGTGATATCTTTGCAATAACTAGTGCAAAGGTAAATTTCTTCCATTCACTTGAACTATGAAGTGTTTACTTCACAAGGGTAAATATTTTTATACTTATTACTCCCCAACAGACTAACTTAACAGAACAGTTGAATGTGTAGCCTCTATGTACATGTATACTATCAGTTTTGAACAATGTCCACAAATCCTTGGAGAAATAGCTTTGAAAGTCCCTGCTCAATCTCTTACAAAATGTTTCTTCATGATTGAGTATCCAAGCACGCAACTTGCTAGTAAATATGTTTTATATGTTACGGTTCGAATGATGTAGTCTACCTATGAATTTAAGTAACACCAATTACTGTCTAACAAATAATGTACTGCTTCTCCTTTACATGGACTTACTGGCTAATCTGATTAATACATTTCTTTGACTTATTTTAGAAATTTGTATGGAACACTTACTGGACCTATGGAAGCAAGACTAGAGATTAGAGTTGGATTTATTATTCTTACGCATTTTCACATAAAAGGTTCAGCATGATGCTGGTCATGAGTGAATGTTTTATCAGGTATGATCTTGTAATGTGTAATTGTTGTTGGAATTTAGGGAAAATTATATTTAATAATGCTCTGTAAGAAATATTCTTTTAAATGTCATTGCATGATTCTGACCGCCATAGCAAGTGACCTCATCCCAAAACATGATTGTGTCCTTGGTAAGTGACAGCATGGCTGATCAGGAAGAAAGACCATGGGCAAGTTCTCATGAAGTTAGTCTAGTGGTTGTGGAACTTAATGTAAAAGAATACACACTCAGTGAATATCTACGGATCTGTGAATAGAACCCAGGCACTATTCTTTCTTCTTGATGAAGTGTAGCTAAACTTGCTACTTAGTAGCTTCTCTGAGATTCTAATGGTGCGGTGAATCAGAAAAGGTGCAATGTCTTCTGGGAGGGATAGGAAAAATCACCCCAGCTCTTTTTTTAGATTACTAGTGTTGGGAAAATAGGGGTAAATTTTGTGAAGTGCTAGTCACCCTCTGAGAAAAATGCAGCTAGAAGCCCAGCTTTGTATTCCTGTTTTTTGCTGATAGAATAGTCAGGGTGGAGAAGCTATCTGATAGATATTTTTCATTGAATTCTTACCTATACTTGACTGTCTGAGAATATACTTATATATGGAAGGAGTATTGGCATTTTTTATGCTTCAGTCTACTCAAAACGCTTGCAGCCTCCACTGTTACTACCACCACCACCACCATCATCACTGTAATTCTTATCATCATAAAACATCGATTCCACATCCAGTATATATATATAGAACTGATACAGATTGCTGATTGTAGGAGAAACTAGAGAAGGATTAAAAGGAAAATGAATCAGTCCAGAAACCCCTGAGGTGGTCTGAGTGACACCGTTAGGTCTTTTTTAACCCTAAAATAGACAGAGAGGGTCATAGTTAGAATGTCAGTGATAGAGCTTATTTAAAGAGGTGTCTGTCCTTTTGGGAATTGGACTAAATGTGGGGTATCAGAAGAAATGATTTGGTCTCCAATAGCAGCAGATTCCAGGGAGGCTATCTGACTGCCCAGGGTCATGCACCATTGTAGGTGTAGATGACACACACGGCCCAGCTCCTGGAGCCTCACAGACTAGGTCTTCTTTTGGTTTCCTCTTTCTGGGTCTTAATTTTCTCTCTGTATGATGTGATTGGTTAGAAATAATATCCTAGGTTCTTTCCAGGTCTAAAGTTCTAATTCTGCTCTTATTATACATTCTTTTTACTTGCGTAGTACCTAGGGTATATGCACTAGAATATTTACAGGTGTTCTAAGGCCACTGTTGTAGGCTTTCTCTGCTTATGTAAGTCCAAGGGGATATAAAAGGGACTTTCCAGGGTTGATAATATTAGTGTCTATACTCCCAGGAACTGGCATGATTCATACATAGAGAGTCTTAAATATATTCATATAATGCAATTAACCTTATGTCATTTCCAAATTTTAGCTATAATCAAATAAAACAATTTTCATTAAAAACACATATCTATGTATTCAAAATGATGTAAAAAGTCTTCCATGTCACCGATTCTAAGATATATACCATATAGACTGGAGAAGCCAAAATTGCCATCTAGATTTCATGTGGTAAGGTATGCACAGCTGGAGTGCTGTGGTTAAGAAATAAGAACAACGCTTCACAGGCTTGAAAGAACTATTCATTATTTCAATGAGAAAATGGTTGCCAGAGCTAGATTTGCTTTTAAATTAAAAGCTTGTCTTGGGTTACACTACCACTAATTTAATATGCTGAAAATTGGATTTAAACTCTATACAAAGATACAACATCCAGGCATATCCTTGTTAAAAATAGGGATATGGTGCACTCTGCTAGAAGAACGGAGCATTGCATTAGCCTTCCCTGAGAATTCCCTGGGGATAGGAATTCCCTGGATTCTAGGTTCTTAGAAATCTGATGTGAAGCTGAACGATTTTTAACCCCATGCCAACATTTCAGATTTTAAAATTTTAAAAACCTTAAGCATCTGTTTTAAAATTATCTGAACAAAGTATGTCAAACTATTTTCTCATCTTTATGATTCATAAGTAGGCTGTTTGAATCAGTTCTACTTCTTTTGTTTAATTTATACACTTGCCATATTTCCCTGTTGGGGAATCCTTTTATACAAACAGAGCAGTGGGCATTGTGTGGGGTGAGTAACTATGAGTCAAACAGAGAGTCATGCATACATAGAAGTAGGATCTATAGTGAACACCACTTGAAAAAGACTTGAGATAACTGGTTTGACTTCCCCTAAAGTCCACTCTATTTAAGAAGGACAGAGTTGCCTTTCTGAATCACCAATCTGACAGATTTCATCCATGTGAAAGCAGCCTGACTTCCTTTTCTGTAGTACAGATAATAGTCATGAATAAAGATCTCAGTCTAGGGCTGAATTCTTTACTTTTCAGGTTTTTTTTTTTTTTTTTTTTTTTTTTTTTTTTTTTTTTTTTTTTTTTTGTAGCAGAGAGTCAATAATCAAAGCAAAGGTAGCAATTGTAGCAATAACAGCGACTAAATGATTCCCTGTAACTTCTATCATTAGTTCATGGTGTAGTCACTGTATCAGTGTGACAGTAATAATGAGGAAATGATCCCTTAGTGAGGCAAGGAAAGGATTTGTAAAGGCTTTTTTGTTTTGATAGACTTTCAGCTCATGAATTAACATCCTGTTTTGCAAGAGTAAAATTAATAACAGTCCATTTTTAAAATGTAGGCTAATTCCAGAAGACTGTCTCGAACAGTTTATAATACCTGAATTTGTTATTAGAACACAAATTAAGAGGCAAGTCTCCATAAAGTTTTATATTTCCAGGAAATCTACTACCCTTAAGAGTGGCAGTCACAAATATGTATCTTTGGGATTTTTTTCCTGATGGGGTGATAGCTAGGTTTGAAAACTTGAATTCTAGAGGGGGGTGGGTTTCCTTACCCCATCCTAAGGAAAGCACGGATATTAGTTGAGTTCTTACTTCTGAAAAGTCATAAAGAGTTACAATTATTTAAGGATATAATATTTACCTACTTTGAAATAAGGCTGGAATCAAATGAGAAAGAGGGAGGAAGCCTGAAGTTTTTAATCTAACAAGCATGTCCAAATACTCTAGAAAATATCATTGTGTTGCATTCTCTAATCTGCTAATAGGAGTGTAGCGTGTTGTCCATAAGGCATGCATCTGTTAGCTAGCGGAAGAAAAATTTAGCCCTGAGAGAAATGAACAAAAAGAAATAATTGTATTCCACAATCACAGAGCAGATTTTCAGTTCTTAGAAGGAATAGGAAAATCGTACTGACCTCCATTTTGAGATACATCACAGCTAAGCTTAAAGCAGGGCTTCACCAGCCAGATAAAGCTCCTGTTAGATGAGTTTGTTCCAGGGGCAAAGAAAGAAAAGCTTGAGTCATGATAATGGTCAGGTTTATGAGGTCAACTTGATATATATTTATTTGATTTTTATAGATTAACTGGGTGCAGGTACAGTTGTGTTACATGGATGCATTGTGTAGTGGTGAAGTCTGGGCTTTTAGTGTACCTGTTACCCAAAGAGTGAACATTGTACCCAATAGATGGCATTTCATTCCTCATGCCCCTTCCACCCTCCCACCTTTCAGAGTCTCCAGTGTCTGTTATTCACTCCATATGTCCGTGTGTACCCATTGTTTAGCTCTCACTTATAAGTGAGAACATGTGTTCTTTGAGTTTCTGTTTATGTCATTTCACTTAGGATAATGACCTCCAGTTCCATCCAGTTGCTGCAAAAGTCATGATTTTACTCTTTTTATTGGCTGTATAGTATTCCATGTTCTATGTACTACATTTTCTTTATCCGGTCTGCTATTGATGGGTATTTAGGTTGATTCTATACCTTTGCTATTGTGAATGGTGCTGCAGTGAACATACACACGCATTTGTTTTTATGATAGAACGATTTATATTCCTTTGGGTATATACCCAGAAATAGGATTGCTGGGTCAGGTGGTAATCCTATTTTTAGCTCTTTGAGGGATTGCCACACTGCTTTCCATAATGTTTGAACTAATTTAGACTCCTGCCAGCAGTGTATGAAAGCATTCCCTTTTCTCTGCAACCTCGAGGGCATCTGTTATTTTTTGACTTTTTAATAATAGCCATTCTAACTGGTGTGAGATGGTACTCATTGTGATTTTAATTTGCATTTCTCTGATGATTAGTGATGTTGAGCATTTTTTTCATATGTCTGTTGGCTGCTTATATATCTTCTTTTGAAAAATGTGTTGAGAACACCAGCGGTGTCAGCAGTTTGTGTGTGTTTGACTGAAAATTTTGTGTTATCAGAAGTGAACAGGAAGTCAGAGTCCAGAGGGTGAAGGCCAAAGCACATTATCACAGGTGGGGCCAAAGCACATCATCCCAAACCTGGGAATCCAAACAAAGGCCAGAAATAAGCTTACTAATTGAAGAGGTGGGTGAGACTCTGAAATCAAGGACATCAAGACAGTAAACCATGCCCATGCTTCAAAATGTAAAACTGAGGAGAAATTTGTTGAATTTATATTCACAATAGACCTACTTCTGTTCCTACTGAGGGGAGGGCAGAGAGCTGGGACTGCAGATAGGTTCTCACTCAGGCATGTCTACTGCCTGCAAGCTCATGAGCAACTTATCTATTAAAGCACCACCTGGTCACTATGATCAGTTGCTGAGAATAGAATGACTAAAATAAGCAGCCAGTGATAGCCCCTTTATTCATGGACTCCACAAACATCTGCTTAGGATTATAGTAAGGAAAATACATTAAAATAATATGCTTTCAAAAAGTCTACTCATTAGGAAAGGAGCCTCGTCATGGGCATCCCTTGCAAATGTCTTTGTGACGACGTGCCAAGGACGGACCTGTGGCCTTGTTACTGAAGGTGGACTCTGCAAACCCAAACTGTCAGCATCTCTTGGGAGCTTCTCAGACATACAGAATCTCAGGCCCACCCTAGCTCTGCCAAATCACCACCAGCATTGTAGCAAGATGCCCAGGTGATTAGTATGCACATTAGAGTTTGAAAAGCATGGAGCAACTACTGCTGGGGAGGGAAATTTAAGCTCAAATGATCAGGAAAGGCTAATCTGAGCTGGACATTAATGGGAAATATGGTTGCTCCAGGTATTTGTAACTGGCTTTCTCACCAAACACCTAGTATGAGCTGGGTTATATAGCAAGTGTAGTATAGCAAGGGTTGTTGCTTAGAAGCTTAACAGTGATAGGTGCATACATACACACACAAATGAATCTCCTTATAGACAATGCTTTAAGCAAAATGTGAAATGTTTTGATTGGCAAAAGAAGTGAAAGATTTAAATCTTTATTAAAAGTCCATCATTGGCTGGGTGCGGTGGCTCATGCCTGTAATCCCAGCACTTTGGGAGGTGGGCGGATCGCAAGGTCAAGACGTCAAGACCATCCTGGCCAACATGGTGAAACCCCGTCTCTACTAAAAATACAAGAATTAGTTGGGTGTGGTGGTACACACCTGTAGTCCCAGCTATTCTGGAGGCTAAGGCAAGAGAATCGCTTGAACCTGGAAGGCAGAAGTTGCAGTGAGCTGAGATCGCGCCACTGCACTCCGGCCTGGTGACAGAGCTTCATCTCAAAAAAAGAAAAAAAAAAAAGTCCATTATTTTATGGTTTTATGTTGCAGAACCAATCTCTAAGAAAATAATTAAGCACATTGACTGCCTGTCTCTCACAGTTTTATGCAGTACTCATTTGGGCATTAGGACAGGAGTCATCAAAGTGGACAGGAGGTAGTGAGAGAGGGACCAGGCCTTCCCAACAGTGGTGGATGCTGAGGGAACCACTGGCTTCAGAGTAACCAGACACTGAGAATAGAGAGTGAAGAGCTCTCACCAAGACATGATAGTGGTTGTCTTTGCTCAGAGAAGTGGAGTGGGCTGGTTCTGGGCTTATTTTTATATTTTTCTGAAAAAGAAGTAGTGAGGGTAGAAAAAGTTTGTGTATGCTGGCTGGATGGAAGGGATAGTGGAGAGTGAGGCTGGGTTTCTGAACATTCCTCTGTCTTAGCTTTTAATTTCCTAGACTGAAGAGCCTCTGAATCTACATGGAGAAAGAACTGAGATAGGGACTGAGGAAAATTGAACTGGGACTCCAGGTGTGAAGGACTAAGCCACAGCCAGGAGTTAGCTGCATGTTTAGATAAAACAATACAGAAAGAGTTTGGTGAACAACCTGCTCCCTGCAATTCCCCTCCCCTCAGTGACCCCTGAGGCCCACAGGGCACAGGTTTACTGTAACGAGAAGTAGGATGGCTCAGCTTGATGGCATGCTTCACCATTTGTCTTCCTACATGAGAAATGTAACATTCAACAATATGACAAGACATGCAGTGTCTATAGTTTAGAATAAAGGGTTAATGAGAATGGTACCTTATAAAATGCATATTCATGTAGGCATGTTATTGATTTCCTTATTTTACATTAAACAAGATAGAAACAGATGACCTTCCCAGAAATGCCTCTTTTCAAAGTATTAGTTTTCTGATTTCCCTTTCATGTAACAGCTGGTGTTGCTATGCTGTCACTTTTCTTGCTAGGGTTCCCTCCCCCATCTAAGTGCTAGGAGGTGATCGTTTGGTTCAGTGTTCTTAAATGCTTCCATGGATTGTTACTAAGTTAATTTTTCTACGTCTCCTATTTCAGTAGGTGTGGTCACCCCACATGGCTTTCCATATGGTTGTTACTAGCCACCTGTGCCCGCTGAGCACTTGAAATGGGCTGGTCCCTATTGAGATGTGTTCTAAGTGTCAAATACCCAAGGGATCTTAAAAGACTTGATATGAAAAGAAGATAATATCTATCTTATTATTTTTATTCTGATTTCATGTTGAACCAATAATGTTTTGGATATACCAGGTTAAATAAGAAATATATGATGAAAGTTAATTTTACTTGTTGTTTTTTACTTTATAAATATGGCTACCAGAAAATTAGAATTGCATATGTGGCCTGCATTATTCTATTCTATTGGACATTGCTAAGCTAGACGATGTCAGAGCTTTTTGAGGAGTGAGAAGAGGGAAATCCAAAGTGAAATGTTTCAAAATACTATATAAGAATTTACTAGAAGTTACCAGGGCAAGGGCAGTGAGTTATTTTGATGCTGAGGCAGGTTTACTTAATGGATTTTGCAAATAAGATTAGCTGCTGATAAAAATGGACTCTTTACGAGACAAAATCCCTAATATGAGTAAAGCCTTCCCTGCTTCCTGCCTTGCTTAAGGCCGAGCAACATGCTGTGCTTATTTGGTGGATTAATAAGTAGTATTTGATGATGATGATAAGGACTAAATCTTTGTAAGTGCCATTGTAGCTTGCCATGCACATTCTTTCTGTTAAACCATCCGATCTTCTCATGAGGCTCCCAGGGTAGGTATTATTGCTATTCCCATCTGAGGATGAACCAGCTGAGGTTCAGAGAGGGCAGGAGACTTGCTCAAGTGCACATAGCTACCAAGTAGCAAGTACCTGGGCTCACTTTCATGACTTTTGTTTCCAAATCTCATGCTTTTCCCACTATATCTTACTATTCCAAGGTTAATCCAAGACTCACCTGGAGAAGCATTTCTTGAGCTTTCAGACTGTGCTAAAAATGGTAATGAGTTCAATTTTACCATGATATCAATGAGAACTAATTAAGACCAATTGTGGGTTTTTCCACTGACCACCAGGGTGACCACTAGCTGTTGGCGTCAAATTTGAGTCTTCACTTAATGCTGTTAAATTCTCAACTATAAAATGTTGGGTGGGAGTTAAATCAGATCATTTCTGGAATTGTTCTAGTTCTGTAGTTCTATGTAAACTGGCACCTAAACCGAGAATATCAATTCTTTTTATATACCTTATTGAATATCTACATGTGGACTGATATTCACATTTTATTGACCTGGGCTAGGTTTCTGATAAACTGCTTCTGGGATTGATACGTCACACATATTTCAAACACGGAGACTACAGGTCAATTTTATCTAAAATGTGTCAAATTCATTTGATCCCTACTGGTAAAATACATGTTATTTCCACTGGGAAATGCATAGTACTAAAGAATGCTAAGTAGGTTCCATTTCCATGTGAATAGTATATCATTAGCTTGTATTTATATCCTCATTTTGTATGTAGTCATGCTTTGCATATACTAGCAGCATTCCACCCCACATATGTTCATGAATTATGAATTCTACTACAAGCATGCAAGGCAAAGCCCCTCTGTCAGTCACATCTCTGTCTCTTTGAGGCCACTAGGATTTATATCTATGTGACATACTTCAGACTGAACTCCTAAGACCTATCTCAGAGGACCAACTGTAACAGTCCAGCGTAGGCAAGTGCTAGAAGATTCATCATTCTCAAGTGTGTGCAGTTCAAGATTTTCAGTATCAGATACGGCTAGTCTTTGTATGAACAATTCCAAATGTTCATTTCGAAAAATCAAAAGAATTCCCTTGTTCCCAAGATGCTTCTCAAAAGTGGATATGACTTGCATTGAAAGGACTCACTGACTTTAATCTGGTCCTTATTTTAATTTTTTTGGAGCATTCCATTAATAACTGTGCAGTATCATTTTTCTTTTAGTTAAATGATTTTATTGCAAAGCATGGGTTTTTTTTTGAGAGACTAGGTGGCTTCTAAATATGTTTTTTGAAGTTCATGGCATAAAAGTTGGTTCGAATTTACTTGGATGTTTGATACTGAGTAATATGCTATAAGAAACATGAAAATCTATAGCACTAATTTTTTTCATGGTTTTCTTCCATATATACATGTGATCATGTAGTTACGTAGGTTAGGATGTATTTGAAACAGCAGATATGATTTAATTAAACTCAGGTACTGTGGAGTGAAAAGGCCTTCACTCATTCATTTAGTAAATATTTACCAAGCATTCACTATGAGCAGGCTCTGAGCGTGCCCACGTTGTCAAAATGTGCTCTCTGACTTCAGGGAATTCACTGTCCTGCAAGAGTCTGCCATTTGTAACTGTTTATACCTCAAAGGTGCCCTGCATTATCAGCAAGGGCAGAGAGAACGCAGGCTGGGAAGGGACTCCTGCTGGGAAGGTTTCACAGAGGTGGGAGCTTTTAAATGGGACTTAAGAGAATGTTAAGCAGAAAAAAAAGAATGGGCAAAGATGTCTTCTGCTGAGTTTTGTAGAGGGCTGAAATGGAAGGGGAGAGGGAGAGAAGGACAGCAGATGAGAAGGGAGTTTGGGGCCAAACTAATCAGCAACTTGGGTGCTCTCTTAAGGCATCCGAAGTTGACCGTGTTGGGGAATGGACAGCAATGAGTGTCAGGGGAGGCTCACAGGCCACACTCAGTCATGTGTTTTCAAACAGTTTCCTTTTCAAAGTGGGAAAGAATGAATTGTAGTTTGAAAATACTGGAGAAAGAAGTCTCCTGTACTCTTCAGAGGTGGGGAAAAGGAAGTGTGAGTGAGGGGTGGACTTGAAAAATCTTCTGAGCTTTAAAAGGCTCCGTAATGAGTGGAGTGAAAGCACTTAAGTGGGCTTGGCTGAGTTCTTTCTAAAGATTCTGGTAGTACTGGTTGAGAACTCTACTTAATGAATTATTGGAAAAGACATAAACATAAGCAGAGTTGGGAGCATGTTAAGTAAAGATGCTCTGTAAATGCAGGCTGGGCAATTAAAAAAGATTTACGAGAGTAAAGCTAAATACAGTATAGTGGATAATTAATGAGCCTGTGACAACTCAGTAATAACTACCCTGAACTTTTACAATGGTGCATGAACATGTGTGCAAGTCAGAGGGAGGGTTTGTTTTCACAATCAGCTCCAGTTAGCTAGGAAATTTCTCGACAGAAGTTAATTAGGGATTCCTGGTAATGGAGCCTGCTGCTAAACCAACCTCCTGTGCCAAAGGTAACTGACTTTGCCATTCATTCATGGGTTTCTTGTTGAGCCTAAAGGGAGTTTGCTTGTAAATTTAATTCTCCCTTTTCTCAGTTCCCTAAGCTGTCACTGTAGCACGTATTTTGACTTTAAGTAGGGCTTACCTTTCTTACTTTAAGAAATGAACTTCTGTTTGTTTTATAGGCAGGTGAATTCCACCCTGGGAAAGACCTCTGTAGGTGAGCTGTAGGTTCTTGACTGGTCCAGGGAATTCAAATTATTAGGATGTGCTAAATTCTCTGTCTTTGATACTTTGGGAACATGGGTTAGAAACTGCTCAGTAAATATTCTTCAGAAAATGGTACTTTTGAGACCCCAGCCCCTTTTATTTCAGTGTATCTTCATTTGGGAAGTTTTTGGTTTACAGAAAAATTGAATGGAAAGTACAGAAAGTTCCCGTATACCCTCTTCCCCTTCTCCCACCCACCATTTCCAGTTTCCCCTATTATTAACATCTTGCATTAGTATGGTTGGTTCGTTTGTTATAATTGATGGAAAATGTTGATACATTATGATGAACTAAAGTCCATAGTTTACATTGGGGTTCACTTGTTGTGTTTTAAATACGTGTATGATGACATGTATTTATCATGAAGTATCATGCAGAATAGTTTCATTGCCCGAAACCTCCCTTGTGCTCTACCTATTCACCCTCCCTCCATCCCCACAAACTCCTGGCAATGACTGATGTTTTTGCTGTCCGAAGTTGTGCCTTTTCCAAAATGTCATGTAGTTGGAGTCATATAGTATGTAGCCTTTGCAGATTGTCTTCTTTCACTTAGCAGTATGCATTTAGGATTCCTCCATATCTTTTGTGGCTTGACAACTCATTTCTTTTTAGTGCTCAATAATATTCTGTTGTCTGGATGTACCACAGCTTGTTTATCACTTCACCGACTGAAGGACATCTTGGCTGCTTCCAAATTGTGGCAACTATGAGCAAGGCTGCCGTAAACATCTGTATGCAGGGATTTGTGTGGACGTAAATTTTCAATTTATTTGAGTAGATATCAAGTAGCATAATTGCTGGATTATATGGGAAGAGTGCATTTAGTTTTGTAAGACACTACCACACTGTCTTCCAAAGTGGCTGCACCATTTCACATTCCCGCACTTACCAACTGAGCACCTACGCTGTGCCGAATGACCCTATGTTGGGGAACAGAGTAGTGAACCAGGGCACATGATGTTATTCTAAAAAGAGTTAAGATACTGTGAACTTGTCCAAGTTACAGACACGCTAAAATTAAGGAGTAGTTTGCTATTTAGAATTTATGCTTTATAGTACAGATCACGTAATTATGCTTGATGAGAAATGCATAAAATAATAAAAATTTAAATTACTGTAAAAGATCATATTTATTCCAGTGATTAGGTAGTTCTATGGAATTATTCTGCTGGACACGTAGACATTGAGTTCTAGTACCAACTCTCTAGATTCACATGGGGGAAATTAAAAACTCTTGGAACAAAACCTATAATTATCAGTATAATTATTACTTTACAAATGTAATTATGAGGTAAATAATTTTTATGTTACAGAAAAAAAGGCACACCACAAATACAACATTACACGTACACACGCACGCGCGCGCATGTGCACCCCTTTGATGTACTTTGGAGCTCTGCCTGAGAGTTGGACAGTTGCCCTGGGGTGGCAGCCTGATTCACTTACCTCTGCTCCACTTGGGCTCCGCCTCTGATGGACCTGAATGGAAACTGTATATATAAATGGCAGAAAATCTTCTTTTCAAAAAATCTTTTAAAAGGCCTTGGCAGAGTCTGTATTTAAATTGTTATAGTATTAGCTAGGATCGAGCTGAATTATTTTTGTAATTTTTAAAAGCAGATAATGAATTAAAAATTTCATCCTCATTTGTTTGACTAAAGCCAACAAATAAGATGGCCATGCTAATAATTTTTGGCCTAAATCATATAGTCAGATAATTTTCTTGTTTACTTTGTACTGTGTAGAAACAACTTTGGTGTCAAATATCAGTGTCACATATCAAAGTAGTAGAAATGTCTTTTCATTTTGCATAACAATTTGTTTCAATGTGTGTTCCCAAATTTGTTAATATATCTTAAGCTTTTTTTGGTTTTAAAATTTTATACAAATATCTGTGAAACTGAAAATTTTACATGATGCCTTATGACTATTCTAGTCAGGCTGAGAATGACACTAAAACCTTATTAAATTAATTAAACATAATCAGTATTCTATCTGGTTAAAGCCTCTTAGCTTCGAAAGGGATTGAGACTTTTACCTCTGAGGAGTGAAAAATAATTTGTACGTCTGTTGATTAGAACAGAATGACTTGTGAATAGTCAGTATGTGAGCATGTCTTTCTGTTTTTGGAATTAGCACATGTTAAAGAATCACGTTTTCTTGTGCTTCAAAGGAAGAACAAAGTTCTACCTGATATAGAGATGAATGCTCTGAAATTCCACTGGACAAACATGAGATGCAGTAACAATTGAATGAAATATTGTTCAAATGAACTCTATTCTAAATGCTGTAACATGCAGCAAAGTGCCTGCCCTTTTTTTCCCTTCTGTTTAAGAAATGATTAATTAAACCTGCAGTCACCTGAGGAGTTCACTGTGGTCACATGGAGGGGGTCTTCCAGGGAATGAGAGGAAAGTGAACTGGAAGGATGAGTGAAGACGGAATGGCAGGGTGTGGATGGAGCTTCATGGGGTGTGTGTACAAGTTCCTCTGTGAACCCACTTGTACCTGATATCTACCTGTTGGCTTGCACTTCTTTACTAATACCTTCCACTGACTGTGGAACAGGGTTATTGATTCAGATTGACTCTTGGTTTTCTTAGCCTCACACTGGTTAGTTTCTTTTCTAAATTCTGCCACTTTCTGAAATGTGCTCCTCATGGAACGAGAAACACTTTAATTTGCTCACAGCAGTATCACCAGCATGTGGTATGCTATATGGTCCATGTCATTTAATACATATTTATTGATTGAATGAATGAAATGGAAATCAGCAAATTATTAGAGGACTTTATATTCATTCCCACGAAAACTGAGTAAATTTCTAATTTCTGGATACTCTTTTTACTTGTTTACCGCATCCACAGAAATGAAAAGGCATATGATGCCTAGGATATTCCCATGAAACATGCCCCTGCCCTCCTTGTTGAGTTTAGCAGCTGGCATCAGGCCAGTGGGAAGGAGTGGATTTCCACAGTCAGGATTCCCTTTGAGCCCAGAGCATGGGCTCAGGAATCTCAGAGCCCCTCAGTCCATGATGACACTGCCTTGTCTAAGTCTGCCTGTTGGTTCCCTTCGAAAACATCTCAGGAGCAGTTATCCACTGAGAAATTGGGAGTACCTTCCATCCCAGACCCAGGACGGGCCTGGCCCTTAACAAGTAGCTTTGGTCCTGCTGGTTTCACTGCTTCTTCTTAGAAGCAGCCTCGGACACCTGCCTCCATGTAATACCCTCCTGCTGTGTGTGTGTCCCACAGGGGAGACCCCCGCGCCTCCAAATGGCAGCTATGATTTATTAGTGTGCTGATCCCATTCTTGTTTTCTCTTAAGGACTGAGAGCAAACAAGTGATGAAATTTGCACCATTTTTTTTAGGCTCTGAAACTACATTTTACAGTTAACAATTCTCATTGGACACAAACCAATGGCAAGAGTAATCCTAGCAACCCCCAAATCTTGACCTGCCTGCATGTCACCATAAACTGTTTTTAGGTATAGCAATCCCATGAGGTCTACTTTTTTGTTTTGTCACTATCTTTAAAGCAAGGTGAGTTTTCTTCTTTTAAGTGTGGCCCATACCCTCTCTCTGCCCTCTTCGAAGCTGTCATCTTAACACCATGCAGATTTACAAATGCCTCCCCTAACTTCCCCTGACTTCTCCTGCCTGACTTGAAATATTGGCTCAGATTTTCCCAAGCTGGCAACGCTGCTCACTCTCCATGTGGTTCCTTCTGCTGTGCTCCTTGGCCATTCATCTGCTTGCTTGCTGCTATCACCACACCCTCTTCTGAGCTCTTTCTGGAACCTTCTTTAGTAGAGCAAAACTATATTCCTTCTCCCTAGCCTCTGGTTCATACAGAGTGAACAGCATTGTTCCCTGAAGGCGGGACAAAAGGAGCTGTGGTGGTTTCCCTTTTCAAGGTTCCTTTTAGTTTGTTTCTGAGCAGCAGCACTGCTGTAAGTGTTAAAGCTCATGATTGTTTATTATTATTACTGTTATATGGTATCTCCTTGCATTTACTTGGTGTCATTTTTATCTTTTTCATTAACTTTTAAAGCTACATTTTTTAAATCACAATTCTGTAACACCAGAGTAAGCGTTGAGCTTCAGAGGAGCTTTCAGCATCTCAGTAACTTAGGGACATTTGGCCATGGTTTTTGCTGTGTTCTCAGACATACATGCCATCCAAACCATTCTCAATATCCTTTTATTTTATTTTTTCTTCTTTTTAGATACAGCATTTTGCTCTGTCACCCAGGCTGTAGAGCAGTGTCACAATCATAGCTCACTGCAACCTTGAACTTCTGGCCTCAAGCAGTCCTCCCACCTTAGCCTCCCAAAGTCAATATCCTCATGTTTACTCGGAAAGCTAGATTGAGATTTCTAAGTGCAATATAAGATTACCATCATTTTATTCAAAGGTAATTAGTCTATCCATGCTTGAAATATTACAGTTGATAATTCATCAAAGTATTTAGTAAAGTTCTATCAAGTGCTAGGCAGCCAATTGTGGCAATACCTTCATAATTCTATGAAGATATTTTAAACTCATAAGTTTTAACATGAAGCTGTTTTCTTACAAAATACTGTTGATGGTAGAAGTAAGTATACCAGATCTTACCTATTTTAAAAAAATCCATTTTAGCAAGTGTTTTTCATAGGGTTATAGATGGTAAGAAGTTCTATTTGCATTTATTATTATTAACTTGGTTTTTCTTTTCTTTTTCGTTTTCTTTTTTTTTTGAGACAGAGTTTCGCTCTTGTCACCCAGGCTGGAGTGTAGTGACACAATCTCAGCTCACCTCAAACTCCGCCTCCCGGGTTCAAGTGATTCTCCTGCCTCAGCCTCCCGAGTAGCCGGGATTATGGGCACACATCACCATGCCCAGCTAATTTTGTATTTTTAGTAGAGATGGGGTTTCTCCATATTGGTCAGGCTGGTCTTGAACTCCCAATCTCAGGTGATCCGCCCGCCTTGGCCTCCCAAAGTGCTGGGATTATAGACGTGAGCCACCGCGCCCAGCCTTGGTTTTTTATTTCTTCACAAATATTGCCCATTAATATGGTAAAATCCTTTTGCAAAATAAGAAAAGGAAAAGCCGTACACAGTCCAAAGACATGGCAAAAGGAAAAATTTATTTGCAATACATATTACACACAAAAACCTGTTATCCCTAACATCACATTTCTTATCAATTAATAAGGAAAAATGGCCAAAAACTCATTTTAAAAAATAAGCAAAGAATGTGCAAAGACAATTCCCAGAAAAAAAATTTAACATACAAAAAGATGAACAAGTTTACTTATAAGTAAATAAATCTGTCCTTGTTTTAAAATTCTGTTTGTATTTGCTCAATGTCTAAAATCTGCCTCTCAAAACCAAATACAAGGCCCTTCTAAGTGTGAGCCCTGTGTTACTACACAGGTTGTATGTCCTTGAAGTGGGCCCTGTTTGTAGTCCTCACATGCAGAGGTGGAGAATTTTGTATTCCTTCTTTTTATGAGCAGTTATTATAGATTGGCTCACTGGACAACCACACCAACTCACTTCTGGTGCATCTTATCTGATAGAAACTGAAAGCTACAGAAATAAATAAATTAATTAATAAAAGAAAGAAGGAAGGAAGAGAGGGAGGGAGGAGGAAAGAAAAAAAAGTTTCAGCCCTTTCATGTAGCTAGAGAACCCATTTCTACCAAAAACTTGTATTGGTGGTAACTTGGAATGATGAAGTGAGCAAGTTAAGGTAATAGCTGCATGCTGGGAAATGCTTTGTTCTTCTGGGGAAACAGTGATGGAGATTCTAATGTCCTGTTCCTGTTGTCCTCCTTTGAGCAGCAGGTCATAGCTCCAATAGAGTTGCTGGAAGTAAAGCTTCCGTTGTGGTTCATCATTGTCCAGCTGCATTGCTCGTGGCCATGGGGTATCCAGGCTTGGTTCTGCAATCCCTCCAAAAATTCTTCAAGTCATAAAATATCTTGTAATAAATCGTTCTCTACTTAAACCAGCTGGAGTGGATTCAACAAATACAATTCAGAAGGAAAATTGTGCTTTAGCAACCACAGGGTAGAGGTGGAATATGATGGGGAGAACAGAGGCACGTAAAGAAATAAGCCCATCACAACCGAGAGAAGTTCCATAAAAAGTTCCCATCAGATTTTCAGTTCTAGCTACTTCACTGGTGAAAAATACAATGTGTGAATTACAGCTAAATTTGCTTTAGGGTCTCCATACCGGAATCCCATAAAATGCTATTTTTAGGCATTCACTCATTCATTTAGTCAAATAGCATGTATCAATCAAGTGCTTCACCAGGTTAACCATGATTAGAGAATTCAAGTGACTTTGATTTATGCAATGTCTTTTCCTTAAAATGTACAAAAACCCAAGTAATAACTTACTATTTTCAAAAAATCTTAAACAAGAATCCCTTTTATAAAACAAAGAGGGTTCACAGATAAACAGGATATGGTTTCTGACCTTCAGGGAAATTTTATCCAGTTGGATAAACAGATCAGAAAACTAGTCATACATAGCAAGTGATGAGTCCTGTGCTAGTGGGTTGCATGGAGTACTGTGGGAAGACAGTAGCATGCAAGAAACTAGTTAACAAACTCAGGATTTCTCTACTTTTCACCTACTCTCTTATGAGGCAGCTAAAATGCCACCCAAAAGAAGTGTTAAAACCTACTGAAGGCTATCATTTAAGTTTAGGTGCCTCTTTTTTTTTTTTTTGGTGACAGAGTCTCACTCTGTCGGCCAGACTGGAGTGCAGTGGCATGATCTTGGCTCACTGCAACCTCCACCTCCTGGGCTTAAGCAATTCTCCTGCCTCAGCCTCCCGAGTAGCTAGGATTACAGGCGTGTGCCACCACACCCAGCTAATTTTTGTATTTTTAGTAGAGACAGGGTTTCACCGTGTTGGCCAGGCTGGTCTCGAACTCCTGACCTCAGGTAATCTGCCCACCTCGGCCTCCCAAAGTGTTGAGGTTACAGGCATGAACCACCGCGCCCAGCCTGGTGCCTAACTCTTAAGAAGAGCCAGTGCTCTACTAGAACTTCTGCAGTGTCAGCTCTCATGCACATAGAAGTGCAAGCATCCCACTGAGAGGTAACTGAAGACACTCACAGGCTGCTGAGCTGGCCTTGACTTGACTTCAACCAAGAATGGTCATTCATGTGTCTCTGGATGAAGACGCAGGGATGCAGAGCGACTTAGTCAAGTCTGACTTTGAGGCAAGCCTTCAAAGTCAGTATTCAGTTACTTCATCTTGTAAAAGCACCACACTTCAGGTAACGAAGTAAGAGAAAAAGTGCTGAATCTGTCTTGGATGACTGTTTAAACTCTTTTAAACATGTTGGGAAAAAAAAAAAACAGCAAACCAAACGTACCAATATTCCTGACATTTCAGCTCTTTACATTTGACCTGTGCAACAAGTAGACAGATTCTCCTTTTCTCATTCTGGAGAAAGCTTATGGGAGGTTTCTCTCCAAAAACAAATAACACAGGTAATCAAAGTGCAAAATGGCACCAGCTGTCATCCATGCAGCAGTACTGTCATCAGGATGTTGAAACGCAGGTGCTTGGTCAGGAAGTGGATTACGAATTGGAATTTGGGAGAGATGGATACCAACATTTTTTTTATAGGATCATCTAACCAACAATGGTGATAGGCTCTGAATCTTCATCAGTACAACCACAGGAGAACTGGAAGCTTCTACAAATATTCTCGCATGCCAGCTGAACTTAGAAGACTTTTGACTCAGAATAAGGAAATATTAAACTTACAGCCATAACAATATTTTTCATAAAATTTTTGAGACATCACGAATACCTGTTGAGTTTTGAAAATGGAGAGAGAACCCAAGATTTCAGGTTAGAGGAAATTGTAGTTTTTTCTTTCTGGTTACAAGGCTGGTTACCAATACTATATTCTGAGTCAAGAAAAGAATTTCTAAGATAAAGAAATAATGCCCTCAAAGGACTTCTTTCCTTCCTGTGGGCAAATTCCAATGAAAAAAAGTATCCTATCTGTTCTCATTCCTGCAGGTGGGGTGCCAGGAGGTAAAACTGCCTTGCACTCTGAACTGAACCTCCTGAGGAGAGGTGGGGTACAGTTATATTTCAGTTTTACAGACCATTCTCTTCACTAACCTGCAATAATAGTTTGACCTCATTTGTGTAGATCTTAACTCTTGACTGTGGCATGTTTAATGGATTTAGTAATGTGGAGACCCAAGTAAAAGCTGTTTTGCTGAAGTGCGATGGCAGAGGCCAGATTTTTGAGAGTGGTGGACAGACTCGGGGATGAGAAAGTTGACCCTGAGGACCAGAGGAGGGGATGGAGAGGAATATAGGTCCAGGAAGGTAGGAGTCTTCAGTTTTCTTTTTCTTTAGGGCCTTATTGTTATATTTTAAATGAGAGTCTGGAACATGTTTGAATATAGTTGAAAAGGGTGAGGGAATTGATGAGAGAGGGAGAGGAAGATTAAGATTGACATTGATGATACTGGAGACTGAGTTTGATTCCACCTGTAGGGTTTCTGAGACACAGAGAGGAGCGGTGTTAAGAGCACATGTGGAAGAAATGGTCTGTGTTGGGTGGAGAAAGGAGGAGACAGGTGCAGATTCAGGGATTGCTGGCCATCTGGTCACTTCTATTCTCTTTGAATAGGAGGTAAGGCTATCTGCGGAGGTGCTGGGTGTGGGTAGAGCAGGATTAAAAGTGTGAAGGAATGCTGGTTGAAATCATCACGTAGGAGAATGGAAGAATAAGCTGACTAGAGAAACTTTTCAGCTCCAATCAGCTCTTTTTATACATCAGGTACTACTATTGGCACCAAAGATACAGCAACTTACATTCCAGACAGGAAATACAGATATACTCAAAAAATCTAATAAATAGGTAATATGTCAGGTGTTATCTGCTACAAAAAAGTAATAAAGCAGAAGGAAAAGAGAGCAGGGAGAAGGCTTCTATTTTATACAGAGTGTTCTGCTAGGGTGACATTTGAGCAGAGAGCTGAAGCAAGTGAGGGAGTCAGCTATGCAGACACCTGAGACAGGAGCATTCCAAGTAGCAGTAACACACCTGGTATAGTGACAAAAACAAAGGGGCTGTGTGCCTGGAGCACAGGGAGCAAGTGGCAGCAGAGGAGAAAAGAGGGGAAGCAGGGAGCCATGCCCTGGAAGTCTTGTTGGCCAAGGTGAGGACTTCGGATTTTAATTTGGGCTATTGGGAAACTCAGATTTAGTCTATCTGCCTCATACCAGCCTCTTTGGACAGAGCCTCAGTTTGCAATATCTGCACCTGGTTCCTGGCTTTGCCTTCACAGTGTTCCTGGATGCCAATCTGATAGGTCAGGTTGACCAGATGACCAGGCCCCCATTATCTATGAGGGGGTTCATGTAAGTTGTAGTGTATATGTGCACTTGTGTGTGTGTCGACATGACACAAGTTTCTTTGGTAAAGGAAGTAAAAGCCCCAACAATCTGACCTGCAGTTGCACGGCCTTGCTACTCCAAGTTTGACCTCACCTTCTTGTTAGAAATGCAGACTCTCGCGGTGGCTCATGCCTGTAATCCCAGCGCTTTGGGAGGCCAAGGTGGGCTGATCACCTGAGTTGGGGAGTTCAAAACCAGCTTGACCAACATGGAGAAAACCCGTCTCTGCTAAAAATACAAAATTAGCCAGGCATGGTGGTGCATGCCGGTAATCCCAGCTACTCGGGAGGCTGAGGCAGAAGAATCGCTTGAATCCGGGAGGCAGAGGTTGAGGTGAGCCGAGATCACACCACTGTACTCCAGCCTGGGTCACAAGAGCGAAATGCTGTCTCAGGAAAAAAAAAAAAAAAAAAAGTGCAGGCTCTTGAGCCACACCTCAAATCCATTGGATCAGAATAAGATTTTTCATTTTAATGATTTCCTCAGGTGATTCATATGCACTTTAAACTTGAGAAAACTGACTTTAGAAATCCTCATAGAAAACAGGAAGGTTTTCCCCCTCCATTTAAGTCCATTTTTCAGGGATCCTTCTCATTCTAAACACATTCTAACAGGCCTTCTCTAATTTCTCTGAATGAAGTGGAAACATTTGTGTGAAAACTTTGTTACACAGTGGAGCATACTGTAGTGGAAAATCATTCCTTTCTCTCTTACCTATTCTCAAGATCTGGATCCTTTTGTCTTTCTAGATAAGAGTCCCCTTGCCTTGAAGTATGGATCTCTTCAGCACATGAGATGCCTTGCATTAGCGTCCCCTGAACTGAGTGGAGTTAAATAACTCAGTGCGTGATTGATATGCTCATCACAAGGCCTTTGTAAAAGATATTCCAGCATCTTCTTGATATTGAGTTCAGCTACTTTTTTCTGTTTCTTTTCTTTCTTTCTTTCTCTCTCTCTCTCTCTTTCTTTCTTTCTTTCTTTCTTTCTTTCTTTCTTTCTTTCTTTCTTTCTTTCTTTCTTTCTCTCTCCCTCTCTCTCCTTCCTTCCTTCCTTCCTTCCTTCCTTCCTTCCTTCCTTCCTTCCTTCCTTCCTTCCTTCCTTCCTTCTTTTTTTGAGATAGAATGTTGCTCTATCATCCAGGATGGAGTGCAGTGGTATGATCACAGCTCACTGCAGCCAAGGCTGCGTAGCTTGGACTGCAGGCATTGGGCCACCATGCCCACCCTCCCTAATGTTTGTTACAGTGAGCATGCTGTTTATACTTGGCCCGTGCACAGTCTTAATGAGAGCCATTCTGGGGATAAAATGATCAGGTGTCTGCTCTAGAGGAACAGTTTCATATGGCAAGTATAGCACAGAGCCCGAAGGGTGTGGCACCGCAGGTCATTGGTCAGGCCATGGGAATGTCCATGTAACCAGCAGTCATTACAGATGGGCAGAGTTTGGGAACATGGCCTGACAACAATGGGTTCAATTTATTGAGCTTGTATCATGCACCAGTCACTATGCTTCACCTTAATGATCTCCTTTACTTCTCACAATCCCTGCAGAATATGCAGTGTTGTTCCATTTTACTAAGAGGTTGAAAGAGAAGTTAAGGGGCCTGCCCGCTATCATATAATTAACAGGGAATGCAATTTTCTAATCCACATGTGTAATTGTCCCCCCTTATCCACAAGGAATACACTTGAAGACCCCTTGAAAGGGTGGATAGTACCAAATCGATACTATGTTTTTCCCTATATATAAATACCTATGATAAAGTTTAAATTAGGTGCTGTAAGAGATTAACAATAATAACTAAAAATTAAATACAACATTTATAACAATATACTGTAGTAAAAGTTATGTGAATGCGGTCTCTCTGGCTCTCAAAATATCTTACTGTACTGTACCGTGGGTAAGTGAAACCATGAACAGTGAGACCGAGGATACGGGGAGACTACTGTGCCTTCCTCCAGGGCCGTATTAGTAACCTCTGCACTAGAACCCCTTGTCAGACATTGAGCTCGTCAGACCATTAACTTCAAGGTGGTGTGGCTGCTAGGTCACAACGTACTTGCCTGGTGAGGAATCCTAAGTGGAAAAGCCTGGGTGTAAAGGAGGAGTGGTACATCCAGGATGTTCTCAAAATAGAATTCTACTAAAAGGAATGGGCGTCCGAGGCCCAGGATCAGGTGAGTTACTCAAACCAGGGTGTCCCATCTGTGCTCAGCTCCCTGTGCTATGGATGGGGGTCCATTCTCCGATTTGTGAGGACAGCTGGAAGTACATGATCATCAGGTAAGCCTAATCCTGGCTAGGGTGGGTTGAGCCAGTGGGTGACAAGTGACTATGTGACCAGGCTGGTCCTTGAAAGATGACTGAGGTTTGGACACGTTTGTGTGGTGGAGATGAGAGGAAAGAGAGAGAAATGCATTTTTTACCTGACCAAAAAGGGGCCTTGTTTGTCTTGTTCATTTTGTTTATCTAAATTCATATTCAAGAAAAATACAAATTAATGGAAAACAGCCACAAACTTATAGAAAAGCAGATAATGGAATACACAAGAAAATTTTAAGAGTCTACAATAAAGGGTAAGTGTGAGTGTGGAGAGAAAACTTTTTAAACTGAGCTGGCTGAAACTGCTGGGCCAAGACCTGGAAACAGCAGGGATGCATCTCATCTTGCACAGGAATGTGGATAAATAGGTTTCAATGCATAAGACATGTGAGTCTACCCAAGGCACACACACGCAGTTTCCATCAAATTCCACACACTCGATTCTGTTGGAAATAAGCATGTCATCTGTGTGATTCAGTTCAATGGTTGGTGTAATGGATTAGGATGAAATGCTACTTCATGAATAGGAATTGGGTGCTGAGGTATCTCGCGTCTGTGAATAAGGTGAGAGTGACTGATTCTTGCAGTGGTTGATACTGGCGATTACCAAGTAATAAGTTAACACTCCAGAGCCTAGGGGATATAAGTAGTGTGAATACATATGACAACAATAGTTTGCATAGGAAGACTGAGAATACGCTAACTAGCCAAAGTTGCTGAAATCTTAATTCGGTATTTTGATACATAATGAAGGATCTTTGCTCCCCTCAGTAACTGTCATCAATTAAAAGAGATGGACGGGGAGAATTACATTGCATTTAATTTTATCTGAATATTTAATCACAAATAATGGAGATGAAAATTTATGAGATATTTTGACGTTCTGGGAAATACAGCAAAGTTAATATTGTTAGAAGCTTCTCAGCTGTGGATTGCTCAGAAGTGAAAATGTCCATAATAGCTATTGAGACTGGGAAGATTCACAAATTCAGCTTTTTAGATCATTTCGAAGAGTTTTCTCTCCAGACAGATTTTTTTCCAAAACAATTTGTCAGTTGTTTTTAATTACTAAATTTCAAAGTCAAAACTGTTTATATCAGCTAATTACAGAAAATAATCATGTCCACACAATGCTAAAATATATTTATATCTACCATATATTAATATTTGCTCCCAAATGGGAACTGCCCAGGTCAACTGAGCTCACCCAAAATTCTAGAAGAGAAAATACGAAGATCACAGCAGTGGATGCTATTTGAAGTGGGACCTTCCTTTCCTTTCTTTTTTTCAAAGTTAATTTGATTTATCGAAAAATATTTCTGTGACTATGAGAAGCTATTTGTGTGTGCTCATGTAGATGACAGTAGCCTGTATATAATTTGTGAGGGTAAAGAAAGGAAAATGTAAAAAGAAAAGATATATGCATTCATGTGCCAATGCTCCTTTCATGTAAAACCTAGGAAAGGACAAAAAGAAAGGCAGAGAAAAAGTCAAAATAATGTAACCTACGTTCATTTATGCATTCACTCTCTCTGTGCTCATTCTTCCCAGCATGGCACTGAGCTCCATTTTCCTGGGTGTCTCTTACATAGCGGGAAGAGAGGCGTGGGGTGGTCAGAAGACCTGGCTTCTGCCTTTATCACTGTCTTTTATTAGCTGCATGACTCTGAGGAAGTTACAATCTCTGAGTTGCAGTTTCTTCATTTGTATGTGGGGTAGTAATATCTGTAACCCTGCCTTGGCAGGCTCTTGCACCAAATGAAGCAAGTTTTGTGAAACTTCATTTAGCTTATACCCTTTGTTAAAATGCATACATATGCTGAGTGCTATTCACCACACTGAGCACATTCAGCGGATGATCTCATTTAATTCTCACAACCCAAGCCCTAATAAGCAGACAGAGAACATGAGGTACAGAGAACTTTGAGGACACAGAGCTAGTAAATGGAGAAGCTGGACATTTTTGTTTTAGTTTTTTGACAACATGCATAGTAAGAAATACATTTTACTGTCTGAATCAGTATAGGTAGATATGATAAATACATGCCTAAATATCTACACATATAGGTATGAATGTAAAAACAAAATGTTCACAAAAATTTCATGAAACAGTGTAAGTAATGGCAAAAGCCGCAATTATGTTTGCACCAACCTAATATATGTGTTAAGTATACACATATGCATGGCTTGAAAGTAATGCCGAAAACCACAATTACATTTGCACCAACCTAATATATACAAATATATGCTAAATTGAATATATTCCGTTCTAGATCATTTCTTTTTTATGATAACATACTAAATTGATTATACAAATCAATTGTGATGCACAATTTTTAAAACACTAGTCTAAAGCCTGCACTCTTTAACCGCTATGTTGTAGTCCTTCTATTTAGAGCAGATCTTTACACATAATAGATATGCAGTAAATATTTGTTGGATGTTGTATGAATAGGGACAGAAATAATGAAATCTAAGGGTCCCCCCAAAGTCATATCTAAATCAGTGGCTTCACTCTTTGTCCATCTGTAATGTTAACTTTTTTCCCTCAGTTGATGACATGAAGCACAGTCCAATATGTCCATTGCTTTCTGTATTGCTTTCTGCTTTCTCCGTCATAGGAGCTGTCTACTGAGGAAAAGCCAAGGGCAGATGGCTCCCTGGATAGAGGAGTTTTCAAAAAACAGTGAGAGTAAAGTCAAAGCTGAGATTTTCTAGCTTATGCCCATTACACCTTGTACACTTCCTCTGGGCACCTTCCTGACCCCTGACCCAACAGGCCGGTGCACTCACACCCTTCCTGGATGTTGCCCACTTCCTCTCTCTGGTCTTAGGAAGTCGAACATCTCTGAAGAAAACATTGGACATTGGATATAAATGTTTTCTTCCGAGATTTCCTTTCAACATGCTCACTATTTTTTTTTTTTAAAACAGAGTCTCGCTCTGTCCCCATGCTGGACTGCAGTGGCACCATCTCTGCTCACTGCAATCTCCGCCTCCCGGGTTCAAGTGATTCTCCTGCCTCAGCCTCCCGAGTAGCTGGGATTACAGGCACACACCACCACACCCAGCTAATTTTTGTATTTTTAATAGAGACGGGGTTTCACCATGTTGGCCAGGATGGCCTCAATCCCCTGACCTTGTGATCCACCCCCCTTGGCCTCCCAAAGTGCTGGGATTACAGGTGTGAGCCACCATGCCTGGCCCATGCTAACTAATTTGTCTTTACTGCAAACAGTTTACAATATAGTTACCCACCTTATTTTATAATCAAGACATATGTTGGATGTGCCTGGGGTGAGCAGGGAATTATATTGGCAGCAGCAGATGCACTCCCTTCACAGAGAACAATCTCAACTTGACAAATACTTAGGGTTGAATGAATGGCTCTTCAAATATTTCCTCAGTTTGATGACTGCTTTTTAAGCATTTTAAATAAAGATTATATCCTTTAATTTTCTTCCTCACACCAGCAAAGTGTTATGCACATGAGAGTTTTGAGTAAGTAGTAGTATGTGGGTAATAGTATATTGAATATAGTATCAATGCTCCAGGAATAGTCTAATAAACGCCTTTAATGGCTGTGTTATCAGAAAGCTTGGCCAGCAGTCAAACAATAATAATTGGAATAATTAAAACTTATAGATCTTAATCTTTTTTGCTCCCTAATAGCAAATGAATTGTACATCCTTTTTTTACTGTGGGTAAATCTGATGTGTTTTAACAAATTGGTTACGCTTCTTTAATTAGTGATGGAGACTTTAAAATGGTAGATATAAAAAAAGTGAGAAAGTCTGTTAAATCATTTGAGCTTAAGTTTAAACAACTTTAGCTCTTAAAATAGTTCCCAAAAAATACTCTTGGGCTTCCCACATGTATTACAGTTTTAAATTAACAACAACTGGCATATCCAGAAAAGAATATGTAAAAAGGAAAGCATTCAAAGACGCCCGTCTTTGAGGCATAGAGAGCTAATTTCAATATAGCATGAATAAGTGCCTGTTATCTCTGCTGAGGACAGAACTGGAATGAATATGTGGCCTTAACTCCAGAGCACCGGTAATGTTAGACATTTCCGAGAACAATAGTTTTTAGATTCTGGAGCTGAACTTATAGTGTGAGCATTTTATGTTTAGTAATCTCCTAAACTCTCAGGTCAACTCCTGGGAAGATAGCCAGATAATCTGCTAGAGAAAAGGTCAGAAGACCTTCTACAAAGTCAAAAGAAAGTTGGAGGTGGAAATGGGATAGGGATGTTGAGTAGAGAGAGGAGGGGAAAAAGAAAGAAAACTTCTGAGATTCCTTGCAGGCCTTTCAGCCTCTCCCTAAAGATTTTAAAATTTACCTTTAAAGTGATTACCTCAATTGTCCATTATTTACCAGTCAATTATAATATATTGCACACCTGCTGTGATCAAGGCATTTAGTTAAATTCAAGAGGAATCTAAAGAATAGCAGGGTTTCTCAAGGTCTTTTAGGGATTATTATATAATTGGAAAGGAAAACACAAAAATATCTGAAATTAATAATCTGAGTGACATCACCCAAAGCTAAAAATGTTAAGAGGTTTAGATGCTTCACAGAATTTTTTTTTTTTTTTTTTTGAGATAGCAGCTTGCTCTGTTGCCCAGGCTGGAGTGCAGTGGCACACTGCAGTCTCAAACTCCTGGGCTCAAGTGATCTTCCTGCTTCAGCCTCTCAAGTAGCTGGGACTACAGGTGCATGCCACCACACCTGGCTCATTTTTATTTATTTTTATTTTTTTGTAGAAACAAGGTCTCACTCTTTTGTCCAGGCTGGTCTCGAGCTCCTGATCTCAAGTGATCCTCCCACCTTGGCCTCCCAAAGTGCTGGGATTACAGATGTGAGCCTGCCCTTCACAGAAGGTTATAAAAGACCCAGCCTTGGAATGAAAGAAAAATTTGGATAGTAATAATAATAACTTCATTATCTAGTATAGTGGGCACACCCAACTGTATTATTTGTATTAAGAAGATTGTTCTGGTATCTTGAAACTGTGGCTGTTTTTGCACGTCTAATTAATAATCTCACACAGTAAAGGAACTGGCTCATTACCTTCTTGAAGCCCGCCATGACTTTGGCGTTCTACAATGTATAGAAATGACTAGTTCCAAAGCAAATGTCTGTTCATGCTCAGTCCAAAGGGTTCCTTTATTTTGTTCTCAGGCTATCTCACCAGTTACTCTTTTATTGATATTTAGCTCATTTAGGTAAGTTTGCCAGCTCAAGAGAGATAATAGGTGAGGGAGAACCTGAAGTCAATGGAGGCCACAAGGCTTTAGATCATCTGTTGATACCAGAACCCATTTTCTTCTACCCCTTCAATAACGAAACCAAGAGTGTGTGCTCTGGGAAGAGGAAAGAGAGAGGATCTGGGCAAAGTGGGGAAATGAGAGAAGTTTTTAAAGTCAGCTCACAGGAAAACATTTAGAGAATCTTCTAAAAAATAGAATAGATAAAAACAAAGTCTTTCTTAGATGCTCTAGAAATATATTAACGTAACAGTGGTTGCTAAAGAGCACTTAAATATTTCTAAAGCATGATGTCTAAAAATTGAAGCTAAGTGCCACCAAGCAAGGGATGTACTTCTAATTAAAGGTGACTGTCAATTTGTATTTCCTTTTATGAAATGAGACTTACATTCAGCTCATTTATTTATTCCACAAATATTATTGACGGTCTACCATGCACTGGTCACTGTACTAAGGAAAGGTGGTAGGAGAGTTTCTAGATGGAGATGTAGGGTTGAGGGAGGTGGTTCTTTTGCTTGTTTCATTTTGCTTACTTTTGATTTTTTTGGAGATGAGAGTAAATTGATGTTGGCTATGAAGATTAAGTTGAATATGCAGGAACAAGACAAGATAACTGTTGAATCAAGTCCTAGAATAGAGTGGAGGGAATAAGGTTGAGGACACAGATTCAGTGATCACCTTTAAGTAAGAAATGACATGGCTCGTCTGTCTGAGATCTTTAAATTCTGTGCTTAATCTGTGCTCAGGAGAGACTAAAAGTGTACATGGTACCTGTGTATATTTTTTTCATATTGGGACAAGATTCTGTAAACTCAAATTTGAATTCTCCTACAGCTCTCTGGCTTCAAACTCTGTTTCATCCTCATTAAAAAGGGGGCAGTAATATCAGTCCCATATTTGTCCAGGAGGATCCCACGTGCTGATGAGAAGGGACTTGCAGTAAGGAAATGTAAGAAGTACTGGCTTAGGCTGGGCGTGGTGGCTCATGCCTGTAATCCCAGCACTTTGGGAGGTCAAGGTGGGTGGATCATGAGGTCAGGAGATCGAGACCATCCTGGCTAACATGGTGAAACCCCATCTCTACTAAAAAAAAAAAAATACAAAAAATATCCAGGTGTGGTGGCAACAGGCGCCTGTAATCCCAGCTACTTGGGAGGCTGAGGCAGGAGGATTGCTTGAACCTTGCAATGAGCCACTGTACTCCAGCCTGGGTGACAGAGCAAGACTCCATCTCAAAAAAAAAAAAAAAAGAAAAAGAAAAGTGCAAGCTTAGCATTTTTGAACCCTAACTGAAATAGGGTTCTACTAAAACAGATTACTCAGAGAAGAACACCCTTGACATCAATGCCGTATTCAGAATGAAGATCTTGAAAAGCAGATAAGTAATGTTAACAAGAGAATAGTAGTTTTGTTTTTTTTTGTTTTTTTTTTTTAACAATGCTTAATTTCTTTGAGACAATACTGAACTCCTAAAACATCCAATTCCTCATTTGCAAAATGAGAGTAATCATGATTGCTGCCTCAAAAGGTTTGTGTGAGCATTTCAACAGCAGATGTATTTAAAGTATGCCTGGCAGAGAGTATTTAGGAACGCTTAGCTATTATTTATCTCATCCTCATCAATAAAAAAAAAAATGATAAAACCTTTTTGCTTAATTAAATAGGTACACCATTAAGCACATGTCCTTAATTTACCAAGTTTTATGTAATTAATATATTTACAAATCATTGCTTTTCCACTTTAATTAGCCAGCAGTTAATTTCTAAGGTACCAACAATTGAGACTCTTACTGAGAAAGATTCTCATCTTATTTTCTTTATTAAATTAGAAAAATAGTACCTCTTAAGAGTTTACAAGGTGAATTTCTTTTAGATGAAAATTCTCCCTCAGTTATTCCTGGGTTGGTATCTTGACAGAGTGTCTTTTCTTCTTTATTTATCTCAAAGGTGAGTTCCATCTGCAGACTCTAATAAATAATGATTAGTTTCAAATCATAGATTCCTATACTCTTGAAGGGATGTGTGACAATTCAGGAATGTGGTGTTCATGGAAGTCTGTGAAAACTGTGTGTTTGGGTCCATTTGTTTGTTCACACACTGTTTAAGACTTTTGTCTCCTGATGCCACGTGTGACAGAGAAACTTCTTCATTTTGCTCATGACAAGGCGCTCCTGTTGCTGGGGTCCCACAGGGGCCTCAGTGCCTGCAGACCTCAGTTTAAGGAATGGCTTCAGCCCAAGAGCTTAGGGCACAATTCCCCAGGCTCTTACCAACACCATGGTGCAGTTATTCTTCGCTAATAAAAGGTGGACTAGAAAATGCATTGCTCTGGGGTTTCCAACTTCTGAGTTTGTTTGTTGTTCATATTGGAATGGACATAAGCTTATGCCTGCAGGGATGTCTGGTGTATCCGTTGAATGTTGCTCCAGCAGCTCCCAGAGCATGGTCTGAGGGTGCTTGGCCCTGAGCTGGCTCTGGGTTCATGGGCCCATCCTGCAATTATGCTTGGGGCAGGACCTTAGCTTGGTGATGAAGAGCTCCTTGCCCATCGACTGTGGCCTATTTTTAGAAGAGTAATCTCTGTCAACTAGGAAAATAAAACTAGAATCATTAGGCAGTCTGAGAGACCTTTCAGATGAACTGTAGATGTTCATTGGTCCATTTGTGTTGTGTTGTGACAAGCATTTTTTAATAAACATTTTTATTGAAATATAACTCATATACCACACAATTCACCCATTTAAAGTGTACATTTCAGTGTTTTTAGTATGTCCACTGGATATGAAAACATCACCACAATCAATTTTGTAACAGTTTTATACCCCCACAGAAGAAACTCTGTACCCATTTGCAATCAGTCCCCATTCCCCTCCCACCCACGCCTTCCCAGGCCTAAGCAACCACTAATCTGCTTTCTATTTCTAGAAACTGTGTGGCAAACATTTTATTTTAAACTCCGCACTGGGAGCGCCCTGCCTAGCAGCCTGACTGTCGCAGGACCGCCTCCCTCCTCCTCTGCCTCCAGCCCCCTCTCCAGAGGCATCTCCCAGAGGTATTCTTCCTCTCCTTCTCCTGTGTCCTGCCCCTCCCGCGCCCCCCAACTGTGGCCACTCTGGCATCGCTGTGGGCCACAGTGGGGAGGTCGGATTTCTCTTCTGCCCTCCTCCTCCTCAGCTTCCCTCTCTACTGGGGCCCCAAATCCCATCTTCCTCGGGGACTTTTGGGTCACAGGAGTCAGAAACCTATGAAAACCGATGCAATCAAAGGAGAGAAGAGTGGGGGAAGGCCAGGGGATCCCCAGTGCAGAGACTTGGCAGTGGGGGTTGATTCTCCTCACTCTCTGCATCGGAGTGGGCCTGAGCTCTCGCTTCTGCCTCTCTTGGTGCTTCTGCTTCTCTCTGTCTCTCTTTCTCTCTCCCTCCCTTCCTGCCTCCCTCTCTCGCTCTCTCCCCCCCCCTCTCTGTGTGTGTGTGTGTGTGTGTGTGCGCGTGTGTGTGTGTCTGTGTGTCTGTGGACTGGCATCTTCTGGTTCTCTTCCTCCCAGTCCATAAGTAATGTTCCCTAAAACAGCTTGCCACAGATTCAAATCCCTGAATCTCAATTATAAGCTCCCAGAAAAGAAAATGAGTTGACTTGGACTGAACTGGGGCTTTGAGTCAAGCAACTCTAAGGGGCATGGAGGGGTGGGGGTCACGTGCTCACTGCACAGTCCGCAGGAGCTCCACCTCCAAGGGGGAGCCATATACCTGCAGGCTTCAGTGCAGACCCTTCCCCAGGCCCCGCCTCTCCATTTCCAGGGGTCATAAGCCATCTCTGGGCTGGCTTAAGAGACTGAGGGCTGAACTCAGAGCCCTGCCACCCCCTAACAGCCTTGCAGCCTCCCTGGTGACTCTCCAGGCTGCTGGGGAGTCTTAACTATTCTCTCTTCCCTACCTCCATTCCTTCCCCCACAGGGAGCTCAGGGCCCTGGCCTTACTGCTGCTCTCCTGAGACTTTGTCTTCTCCTGCTGATCTGTTGGTCAAATGGGAGAACTTCACGTCATTGAAACTTGCTCTTAGGCCTCTCCTCATAGGAGAAGTTGCCATTCTCCTGGAAAAGGAAGGGGTGTAATACACACTACTCTCTTCAGAGTACCGGCTGCCTGCCCTCTTTCCTGCTTCCTCATCCTCATTAACGGTCTGTCCCACCTCTTGGCAACCCCTTGGCGCTCCTTAAGTTGTCCGTGACCCACTTGATCCTCCCACGTCCTCCTGAATAGCAGGCCCCAGGGCCTCCAAACCACATGCAGGCCAAGAACATGTTCAAAATGAAGAGATTTCTATATTTTAAAATATTGATTTAAAAATGCTTACTCAATTATATTTTAAAACTTTTCATTTCAAGTGTACCATAGCTTAGATTTGGAAAGTTGACCTCTAGAAATCTAAACACAAGAAATAACAAAGTGGGACCAAAAGTGTATTAATTCTTAGTATTCAATAAACTTAAAAAAAAAATTCCAGTTTTGGCAAATAAATCCACCAATCTTGTAGAGTTTGAAGCTGGACAATTGGGACTGACATTTTCTGTGGCTGTCATTGTTGCTGTTTAGTAAGCTTTTATTGCATGTATGCGTGATGTGTAACATATGTGCACAAACAAGCAGAGTGAAATGCAGCTCCAGGAGCACCTACAGAATGAGCCCTCTCGTGTCACCAGCATGTGGATGAAGGAGCAGCGCCTAGAGGCCCCCTTGATGCCCCTGCTAGGCAGTGGACCCTTGCGGGTGACCATGAGCATGGCTTCTAACACTCTAGAATCATTTGCCTTTTCTTTTTTTAACTTCACGTGGATGGTGTTATATAAGATATATTCATTTTTGTCTGACTTCTTTCACTCAAAGTTGAACTGAAGAGACGCATTCCTGTTGTGTGTTGTGGTTCACTTATTCTCATTGCTGTGTAGTATTCCACTTTGCAGATCTGCCAAATCACTCTATTGTTGCTTAATGTTTGGAAACTTATTTCCAGTTTGGGCCATTAAAAACAGTGTTGCTCTGATCATTTGAATGCGTTTCTTTGTTGAACACATGCATACATTTCTCTGGGTATATACCTGGGAGTGCAGCTGCTGGGTCCTAAAGCGTGTATGTGTAGACACTGCCCAATAATTTTTCAAGTTGCTTTGCCTTTTAATAATGATTTTAAAGTATAAACAATTATCTCACATCTGATAAAATTTTTATTTTTCCCAAAAGAGCTAACATAATTCTTTATGTTGTTTTACCTCTTAATAATGATTTAAAAGTATAGAAAAATTACCTAACTTCTGATAAAATTTTGTTTTTCCCCAAAAGAGCCAACATCTGTGTAATGCAATAACTACATTTTTTTTTCTACTTCTAGAAGAAAATGAATCATTATTCGGAGAAGGAAATGGCACAGAAGAAATTAGAATTTTTTGATTAAAAGAGGCCATCAAGGTCTTACAGGACACTTTGAGATTTGAAACACACATACTTTGTGATGCACCCATAGTCACAGCATGAAGGAGAGTCAAGACAGGACGTGCCTCCAAGTCCCAAGAATGACCCATGTTCTTTTCTTTGTTACTCAATTCTATAGACAAGTGTGGGTTCTTCTGTGGGTATGTCAGTACACCAAGCAATGTGTGAATTTCCAGTAAATACAGCAAAGGGTCTTGTGGTGGTGGAGCCTCCTCTTAGTGGAAAACCAAATCTCTACACACAGTAATTTTGCTGGAATGAATTTTGGCTCTTACCAGACTTCTGTCTCTAGTAGGTAATCTGTCATTTACAACAACTTGGCCCCTTTCTCTCCGCTTTTTATTACTTCTCCCCTAATTCAAATCCTCGTTACTTCAGGGCTGAATTGTCACAGCAGACTTTTGGCTAGTTTCCTCATTTATATCTTCTGCCCTCTCTAATCTATCTCAGCATATTTCTGATCAGATTAGTCTTTATAAAACAACACATTCATTTTGCATCTCTTCTTGTCAATATTATTTAACAGGAGTTTCACACCCAAATCCCTAGGAGACCTGGTCATGCAAACATGTGAAGGCCAGATAATGGCCTTTGCAATGTTAAACATCTAGAGAATTATGCTTTCTTTAATTTTCATTGAAACTGGGACGTCTTGGTCTGGGTTTCATTTCCTGATTTGACAAAGTCTGTATGGAAAAAAAAAATTTTACTTTAAAAAAACGTTCTATAATAAGAAAGCCAACAGCACAAGCCCACCTAGAAATAGTGCTTGAAACCCAAGGAAAACCCATTTAAAGAGAGCTATTTGCAGCTATTCAGTTCCAGGCAACCGTTGGCATGATGGAATTTGGCCTAGTGCTGTTAGATCTTCCAATTTTTCAAAAGAAATTAGAAAGCCAGATTTTTTCTGTGAAATTTCCTGATATTTAAATTTTGGCATCTAATCTAATTTTTTTGGATAAAACTTGTAAGTCATAGACAAAACAAAACAACATAAAAAAGAAGTTCGGTGTGTGAAGTGTGGTTCCCGAGATGCCTGTTTGAGTTCTGCCCTGTATAAGATGTCTTAAATGCATTCACATAATCCCAACAGTCCTGACATGGGAAGCTAGGCCACCTTCCCTATTCACAATATTACACTTTTTAATTTTAATTTAATTTAATTTAATTTTTTTATTTTATTATTATTTTTTGAGACAGAGTTTCCCACTGTCGCCCAGGCTGGAGTGCAGTGGCACCATCTTGGCTCACTGCAACCTCCGCCTCCCGGGTTCAAGCGATTCTCCTGCCTCAGCCTCCTGAGTAGCTGGGATTGCAGGTGCCTGCCACCATGCCCGACTGATTTCTATAGTTTTAGTAGAAACAGAGTTTCATCATGTTGGCCAAGCTGGTCTCAAACCGCTGGCCTCCAGGGATCTGCCCTCCTTGGGCTCCCAAAGTGCTGGGATTATAGGTGTGAGCCATCACACCTGGCCTATTACCACTCTTTTTTATTCTCCCCAACATGTGCTTCTGCAGGCAGATTGGACTCACCCCTTCACAGAACATGCCTACTCATTCCTGTGGTCATCACGTTGGTCATTTAAAAATTTTAATCCACTCACATGCTCTGCCAATACCTACTCCATGTCCACCTCTTCTTGAATGCTCCTCTGACATTCTACTTCACCTATGAAGCCATTCTTAATACTTCAGTATAGATTGATTGATTCTTTTTCTGAACAGAGTGTATTTAAAATCACTGCCACCACAGTTAACACCTAAAATTTTTTCTCAAAAGAAAAAACAAATGTAATTTCCCTAAGAGGATTGCAATGTTTTAGATTCATTCTGTAGTGCTCCTCCTCCCAGAAATATTTGGCATAATGTGGGGTACTGGAGTGTCCAATATCTGGCAGATTTATACAAGATGTGAGATGGTATCTACAGCTCATCAAAATGATCCAAATATTTTTGCAACTTTTTGGTTAGTTGCAATACATACATACTTTAACTCAAGCTGTTTTATTTGCTATTCAAGAGCCTAAAAGAGATTTAAATAGTCTGGATTTTGAAATAAACTTCTTTAATTACATGTATGTTCATGAAAGTACATTTCTATTGTCCTTAAGAACAACAGCTATCTGTTTACATCTTTTCATCTCATAAATTTTGTGTGCAAAATGAATGCATATCAGCCCGCCAGTTCACTCCAGTGTCTCATGAGGAGATTTGAGTGGTTTCGTGTTTGGAAACAGATCTATCTGTGAAGTAAAGACATATCACTCAGTTTGATTTGGAAAAAATGTTTTAGGTTCATGTGGTAATGTAGATATTATCTTAGGCTTATGTTTATTGATTGGGTGAGCTATGAAGTGAAACTGATGCTTTGCAAATGGGAACTATGAAATGACATTGTAACCTGAGTCACCATAGAACATGAAATGTGATCTAAGGTCCCTCTATTTTTTGCTATACCTTTTATGTTTCATAATTTATCTTGACTACTAGTGTTCTAAGAGGACTGGAAGATGTATTCCTTACCTACTTTAAAATCAAGCTTGAAATTCCCAAAGAAAAGCCAAGACAGCCCGCTGACATGAGCTTGGCAGAGATGACTGACAGGAAGGACTGTTCAGAGTTGGGGACAAGAAGGGACCTGTTTTCCAGGAAGTTAATGAAAGAGACTTTCTGAAAGAATGTTCTTATGTATAAGTATAATGAGGTGGAAATGAGTTTCCACCATGACAAATACCGTTCTTTTACAAAGTACCATATTTTCTAGAAGAGTGCTTTCCACTGCAGAAATTTCTGCAGTGATAGAACTGATCTGTATCTGTGCTGTCCAACATGTGTCTATTTGCACACTTGAAATGTGGTGATGTAGCAACTGTGATTGAGAAATTGAATTTTTAATTTCAACTCACTTACATGTAAATAGTCACATGTAGCTAGTGGCTACTGTATTGGACATAACATGCTGGAGGAAAATGCATCTTCTTCATGTCTTTTAAAGAGGCTTAAAATAATTTTTTGCTCTGCTATCTGGGTCAAAGACCCCAAATATTTTCACTGAGGGCATTTGCTTTTTAATTTCTCAAGGTGAAACGTTTTTAGGAAGAAATAGGGTGTGGGCAATGCGAATGAAAGGTGGGGCTGGCCCGGCTTCAGGGATGTACTACGTTCTGCTGTCCCTTGATATAGATGCCCTTTGGGTAGGGGAGGGGGTGGCTGCTTCTGCCCACACTGGAGCTCCCTTTTGGAGAGATGCTCATAGCAGACGATGTTGCAGTTCAGAAGTAATCATTCCATAGAAGGGAAGCCATGAGATATCTAACACAACGAAATGCTGTTTTTGAAAATAATTTGGGCACTTTATTAAAGCCAAAGGCCATATGATATGATAGGTCACAGTATTCAACATATTCATACTTATCACTGAAATAGGTTCTGGAGATCTTTAAAATCAAGCATCTGTTTTTCAGTGTATTTTATTCCAGTAAATGTGAGAAACAGGTATATAAGAAAAGCTTCAATTAACATCTGCTGTGATTCAAATAAAACAAAGGAAAGCTTTACACAGAAAAAAAAAAAAAAACACTGTTGAGAAAATAGCAGAAAATGTGAACTGTCAGATAATACAACAGCCAATAGCCATAAGCAAGAGATTGGGAAAGCCCTGGGCCACTTAGGTGGACCAGCCTCAAGAGTGAGCTGAGAATGCTGAAATCACACTAAAGAGAGGAAAGTCTCTCCTATTTTTAAAGACACTTAGGGAGCAGAGCTAATAACCTCTTTCAGTAATTATGCCTTTTAGTTATGAGGCACAAACTATTTTGTGCTGAAGCTCATGATTCAGATTCTAGTTTACATGCTTTTCAGATTCTCCAAACTCTTAAATGACAAACTCAATCATTGCCAGCACCTCCTGAGGAGAATTTGGCCTGTGCACGTCCTGCAGGCTGTGGTTCAGAGTGAGGGGCCTCCTTGCCTCCTAGTTGGGGAGTTCCTGTCTGAGGAGGCAAGAGACTTGTGGCCTGCTTGTCCCTTTCCCATGCCTCTAAATCTGTCTCTTTGGCTTGAAGTGTAGTGTGTATGAGAGCGCTGGCATCGAGATTTAGGGAGAATTTCTATGAATGGATGCATGTGATGCCAGGCCCATAAATTACCAATGATGCATGAGAAGTAAAATCGTATCTTTGAAGCTTTGGTCCTGTAGGCCTATTTTGTCCATTTTATGATTGTCTGTCACAAATATGACATTGTGCCAAAAGAGAAAAATGTAACCAATTGAATGACATAAACCAAGAAAAAGAAGGCTATGACATCTGTGAGCCAAGATGTTTGTTCTTTATGGATCCGTAACTGTCTCTGTCTCTGGGGGACAGGACTCTTGGACTCTCAGTGGTGACAGGGGCTGGGACTTCTGGTGGCCTTGTTCCCTCATTCCTCATTTCTCTAACCTGTAAAAAAGGAGGTGGGGTTGAATTACAGGTGCGCTTGTCCATTTTATAAAATTGCAAAAATGCATGAACACCAAGTGCTCAAGTGGTTCCGTAAATACAGAGCTCTGATATCTGAATTTTAAGAGGGAAACTTTTCACAAAGGCATATAACTTCCTTTTCTTAAAAATTACCATTGCTTCAGCCTGGACAACACAGTGAAACCCTGTCTGTACTAAAAATACAAAAATTAGCTGGGCGTGGTGGTGCACACCTGTAGTCCCAGCTACTTGGGAGGCTGAGGCACAAGAATCACTTGAACCCAGGAGGCGGAGGTTGCAGTGATCCCAGATAGCACCACTGCACTCCAGTGTGGGTGAGAGAGCAAGACCCTGTCTGAAAAAAAAAAACAAAAAAAAAAACAAAAAAACCGTAGCTTAGGTTGACCAGTAAATGACAGTCCAATCCAATCCCTATCTCCTTGATGAGGACTATGCCTCATGTTCAGACCTAGAATGCAATGAGGAGCTTTTTCTTTTCAGTCATTGTTAAGTTATCAGGTCAAATAATGTAAAACACATGTCAGAGCATAAGGTATTTAAATTCTGGCCTCTTCATTTTCCCCAACAAACCACGTTGTATTTTATCCGATTTAATTACTTTAGAATTATAATTTATTATTTGTCTTTGAAATAATTAAAGATTTTTTTTCTTTTCTTTATTTCCTTAAACAATTAACAGCCAACTCTAAACCCATGAAGTGGTCAATTAGCTCAAGTGGAAATTAAAATTTGGTGCATCTATTTTAAGGTTGATGGTGTTTTATTTCTCAGAGCTGGACTGCAGACTTCCTTGGCTCTGTCACAGAAAGCGTCCTTAGCAAAGAATGGGTTTCTCTTCCTACTGAGGTGCTTCCCCACAATGAATTATTAAAGACTTGAGGATGAAAGTGTTATTGAAGACAAAAGTACAAATAAGCCAAGTACACCCATGTCTTAATTATATGACACTGAGGAAACGCTGCTCAGGAAACACGTTTACTTTTTTTTTTCCTTTACTTCTAAGGTGTAGTCCTATTTAATCTTTGCCTAGAAACAAGTTTGTAATGAATATATTTGAACAATGGGCAGCATAGGTTGGCTTGAGCCTTGGGCAAGCAGAGCTGCTGGCTGTGTCTATGCCATTTGAGAGTCTGGCTTCCTTATAACTTGCTAGACCCATCCAGGTATCCTGATTGCCCCCCATATTATCCAACTAATTGTTTCCATCATTTACTTTAGTCAACTAGTTCTCTCTTTCAATTGACTCCCTTTTTCTAGGTGCTAGGGAACAAGAAAAAATAAAATACTAGAGCTGCCTTACACTGTGATGTAGGAGAATCTGAAGGGAGGTCGGGGTGGGGACAGGAGCAGGAGATGATGCATTTGAAAGGCTTAACATACACAAGTAGAAGAGCAAGAGAAACAAAAGAAAAGAAGTGGGCCTGGATGGGGTGGTGAGGAGCCTTTGGCATTGAGAAAAAGTTTAAATTTAGACATTATGTAATGTTCATCAGAGTTTCTTGGCAACACGGGGATGGTTTTTGATAACTAACAGGGCGATCGTTCTCAGAATGGTTGTCAAATGGGAAGAGCATTTCAGAAGATGCCCCAAGCTCTGGCCTTTGGAGTATTTATAGCCTAGCTGAGCCCATAGCCGGACAGCAGCCAGCAGGCTGGGATTAAGAAAAAACTAGCTGATATATTTGAGTCTAGTTGTTTGCTACCTATTGCAGAAGCAGATGCTGGCTTAAGATATACTTCATGAGCACCTTTCTTAGCAGCATGTGGTGCTGGGTCTAAGGAAACTTGCCTATCAAAACTCATAGTGAGGATTTTGGCTATTTGTGGATAACCAATTCATACAAGGGGAAACGATATTGATGCATTCTTTATATTGGAAAGGCTTGCCTTCAAAGGTGTACCACGGTACAAGGGGAAAACCCGCTCTTCAAATTCAAAGATTTAGATCCGAGTACTGGCCATTCTACTCCTAGATGTGTCATCCCACACAAATCAGCCTAAAGCTTCCATTTTTCATCTGTAAAACGTGGGACAATATGACCCTGATTATGCATTACTGCTCTAAGATTATATAAACACCATTTCATGGGTTATTTACTAAAATTGTTGTTGATCTACATAACTGGGTCTTCCAGTTAATCAGAGCAATAGTTTAAACACCAAACATTGCTAGGTAACTGTAACTGCATTTCTGTGCCATTTTTTTCTCTTCTTGTTTTGGTTCAGTTTACATTAAAATCTGTGCTTATAAGTAAAACACAGCAGATTTATTGCAGGCTGATGCCGGTATGTTTTAGTATACGGGTTGCTAAAGAAGAAAGTAGGAGGAAGAAAGTTGTTAGCAGAGGGTTAGATTTAGCTATTCCAGACTACGTAGATAAAATATAATTTGAGCATGCAACGATTATGGTATGGTCTTTGTAAAGATATCACTCATACTTAGGAAGTCATGCATGACCCTTCATAACTCTCCCATTCCTCAACCCACCCCCGGAACCCTTCCAGGGCCCTCTCCTCCCTATAACTGCACCTGTCTGTCCTTCTTCCCTTTTTCTGCTCAGCAAACTCCTCCTCACCCTGGAAAATCCAGTTCAGGTGTTACCAGACAATTTTTTTGTGTGGACATGCATAACCCTTTCTAAGCATCTCTTATGTAATATTTATTACATGTCACAGCCATTTATGTGTTTTTATACCCCAGTAAAGTTCAGGCTCCATGGGTAGATGATGGTGTCTTTCTCATGGTGGTCTCTACAATATTGGTGCATAGTAGGTGCCAAAAGTCGTTGTTGAAAAAAAAGAAGGCATAGATGGAAGAACGGAGAGTGAATGAACACATTTGTCTGCATTTATGTCAGCAAGACAGCTAACATTTCTCCCTGCACCATTACATCTAACCTCTTTAAGGAACAGATGCTTTAGCCAAGGTATGATTGGTTGGAAATCCATCTCTAATTCTGACAATTACTCAACTTACACTCTATTTAAAGGAAGTTGAATAACAGCAGTCTATTAGTACTTTTTGTCAGTGTAAGGTTGTCTTTTATTTATCATCTCTCAAGCTATAGGTAATATACACCCCAGATCATCTCCAGATGGCTAAGGCAATATTAGCAACATATGAATATTTAAAGAACAAGAATAGCACTACTATCTTGTTAAATCTAGAATTTATGCTTTCATTTCTGGCCCGCAAAGCAAACTTCACAGGACATTGTCTGACCTTAACAGTTATCTGATCTAATACCAGATCTGACAGTAAAAGAAACTGAGGCTAAGGGAAAAACAACAGGAATACGAGGTGAATTTCTATCACCAAGTTCATCTGAAGCAAAAGACATGCTACCAATTGTACCGCAAACTTCTGTCTCTCCTCATTGTCTCATACATGACATGACTACAAAATGATCAGTGAATAAGCTGCACGTAAATATTCAGGCATTATCCTGCATTCCCAGCACAGATATCTAGCTATATCACAAAAAACGATTATCGTAATCTCTCATAATAGAATGTACTTAAGAAACATTTAGACATTGTTTTTTATAAGTATAAAAATAGTACATATTTCTTGTAAACATTGAAAAATCTATAAAGGGATGTTAAAAAGAAATTTTAAATTGCTGTATGCGCTTCCCTCACTAATTTTGTGTATTTCTATTGAAATGCAGAGACAGAGCTAGGTCTGTAGAATTGGAATCGAGCTGTAAATGATTTTTGCACGCTACTATTTTCACTAACACTTCATTATCCTCATATCATCAAATAGTTATCAAAAACATTATTTTAATGCCTTATTAATATTCCAGTGAGTGAATTTACCATAATTTATTTGACCAATTTAGCCATTTCTCTAATGACGTCACTATCTTTACTGTCAAAATACAATGAAGAATCTTGCAAGTAATTCTTTCTTGGTATTTTTATTTCATTAAATTAAATTCCCAGAAATGTAATTGCTGGGTGAAAATATGAAGATTTTTAAGGCTTCTGATTTATAATGACAAATTGCCCATCTTATCTCCATTTTCTAAGAGCAACAAGATCCACTTAAATGAAAATAATTTCTACCTTCCCAATAGAAGAAAAGTAGTTTTGAAATTACCCTTACTTATAAAACTTCCAAAGAAAAGGGAATATTAGCAAAATAACATGCTTTTAACATGAACTATGTTTATGAAAGAGGACTCTAGATCACAGATTCACCAGAGGTTAATGAGGTACTAGCTTTGATACTTTTGTTATATTTACATTTCCATACTGTTTAAAGTTAGATGATAGACTCTATGTAATTTTAAAGGATTCTTCAGAGAGTTTTAAGGCCTGATTTGAAATCCAATAATATGTTCATTATGTACCATATATCTTTGCTTTACAGAAAAATGGCAAGTTTTATACAGAACCATTAATTAGGTAAAAATCAAGAAATAATGCACAAGCTATGAAAAATACTTCTGTCTTCAAGGAATGATAAATGAATGGTCATTTACATTCTAAACTATTAATTCTTATAAAGGGTAGATTACTTTATAATTGATTCTTTCCAACTTTCATGGAATTAAATTTTATTTTAAATTATATACCAAATCTAGCAATGGTAGTCATCCAAACAAAAAATGAAAAAACCTGATACTACTAATGCTTTGTGAAGCTGGAAACACCAAGATAACTGACTAAAGAGTAAAGGGGAAAAAATCAACTGATTTGTTTTGCTCTAATACAGTTCAGTCATTTCAGTATTCAGATAATAGGAGATGATATAACGTTTTGGACTGAGATACTGAAATCCAATTTGAGCTCATCCCTTAACTGCATTTGAGCCTAGGCAAGTTACTTCATGGCTACCACCTCAATTACTCACCTGTGAAGTGTGAGCATCAAATGATGCAGTGTAGCTCTAGGGTCTCACTGTTCTTTATAGTATGTACCTGTTCTTTATAGTATGAACCCAGGGCTTTGGGGTTAAAATGGCAAAGCACTAGAGGCCATAGCTTCTATTCCAGGGGATGTCATTGGACTAGTTCTTTCTGGAGCTCCCTTAGGATGATCCAGGGTCATGCTGGGTTGGCCTTAGTGTGCTTCCTTGTTAGGGAATGATCGAGACTCAAGGTCCACACTTGCCACACACACTCGAGCATCAAGGTGACCTTTTGAGGGCCTCCCAGTTTTAAAAATGGATGAGTTACTTGTGTTTACTCAATTGACAAACAATTCTTGGTCCAAGTGAGTTTTAGAAAAGCTTTTGCTGGAGCAAACATCAAAAAATAGACATTTTTTTGGTGGTTTTACCTTCTAGCTTTTCTCCCAAGGGAAGATATAAGAGAAAATGAATTAGTTATTTCTCAAAGCATTGGACTCTTAATGGGAGAAAATATTCAAAGACTGTTTCATGAACTTGTGACCTTCAAAGAACATATATACCAACACCAGAGAAAAGAACAGGAGAAAACTAGCATTGCTGTTTCTAGGAGAACTACCTTCACAGATATGTGTCTGCTAGAATGATAAAAATAAAATCAATGTGGGACAAGTTGAATCATGTTTCTTCATACTTTATGATAAGTGATGAACCCTGAGAATATTCCTTAAGAATTCCAATACAAAAGTAACATGCTTGGATTAAGAATAATTCCTTTCTCTTTGAAAGGTTTATTTTGACCTTTCAAAATAATTAGTTAAGATTAGTAAGACAAATCTTAACTAACTGTTAAGTGCCCAGTGCTGATACCCTCCTGAGCATGGAGACAGAGATCAAGTGCTTGGTACAAACAAATCAAAGATTTCCTCTGCCACTAGCTGATAGGCTCATGGTTTCTTGATACTATGCAAATCCACTTGGAAAAAGGAAAGCGAGACTTGTTAATGCATGAAGATATTAGACATACAGGCAAAGCAAAGATAGAGGGGAATTGATAAAGCATGTTGGCTTAGAGCATACTTTTGATGAGATGTATTCCCAGGAAAAGTAAACACATTGATAAACTCATTGCCCTTGATCTTCCTACACAGTTTCTATTGACATTTCCTTTCAGCTCCAGGCACAGATTAGAGAGTATATGGCCCATTGATTGCATTTAGGGTTCTTAATGACAGGAAAGAAGATTGAATTCCTCTCCCTATATACATAGGGAAGATTAGTAGCATTTCTGGTCTTAACACATTCTTGGATTTGCAAATCTGTTTTCAGAATCTGTTACTAATTCAGTAATTATTTCAGGGGATGCTTTTATTGTAATCCTTAAAAAGTTGAAAAATGTTATGCTATATATGACAATCCAAGTTATGGTTCTGAGCCTCTATACAACTAAAATTTTTGAGAAAGTTGTTTGAAAAAGGCTCACATCATTCTTGTGATGCTTTCCATATAATATCTGTCATATGTTTTACAAACTTGAAGCCTAGCAAAAGTTGATATTCTTATTTAGAACATTTTCTATTTAAATTTAATTGTCTACTTTTACTTAGTTTATAAAAGTTAAATATTCCCAGGAAAAATGTGACATTAATGCCAGTGACATCAGATATTAGATTCCACCAAACCATGTCCAGTGTTCGATAGGAGATGGTTAACCTGCACCCATTTGCCTTTCCTGGGCTTCAAACTTTACAGCATTCTTTGTATTTTCTTGGTACTGGGCAAAATCCTCTGAAAAGCTTTCCAGGGAGATATACTGGGGCCTGAGACCTATTTCACAACCCTGCACTTTAATAGAGATAAGAAGTTCATTCCCATCATTAAGTTATTAGCAGCTGCAAATAGCCCAAACTCACTTAAAAAGTGTTAATAGAAAGTGGTTATAATTAATTAAAAGCAGCTTGTTTATTGAGGAGAGAAATACGTCAATTAACTAGAGATTTGGGAGTATGTATGGACTGGGAAGGATCACTGTAAAATTTATATTTGCACAGCCCGTAAAATGTCACTGGTGTACGATGTGAAGGCCAAATCAGGGAGTGTCAGTATAAACATGGCAGAATGGACACATGGGTCTTTGTAGCAATTCAAGGAGCTCTTCCCTCCATCCCAGGAAAACCAATGACTTCTCTTCTTCACCCTTCTGCAGACCAGAAATTGATTCTCTAGAGAAATTGATTCAGAGGCTTTGGATATGAGTCCAAAACAGAGTAGGGTTTGAGGTGTCAGTCTGAAAACACATTGAATATAATGATGCATGCTGATCTCCAAGATCCCTGCCCCTCTTCCCACATTGCTGCTCCCAGAGAGCTGCAACCAGCTGTATACCCCTCATTCTTTCAAGAAGAAAATGAACCACCCTGGTGAACATACAACCACATACTCTTCAATGTGAGCAGACGGCTAAGGATGACCAGATGGTAGAAGAACATCCTCCATGTGAAGCACAGACAAGAACAAATTAAAAATAAAAGAATTCTTAGAGGTAATTTAATATGGAAGTAGAAGAAAGATTTCAAAATAGATATACATTTTAAAAGATATTACATATGATGTATAATAACAGGATATTATAAAAACAGGAACGTCAGAAAATCATAAAGTGCTCTTGGGAATTTAAAATAAGGTAGAAATGTAAAAAAAAAAAAAAAAAAAAAAAGAATTTGAGGCTTTGGAAGAAGTCAATGAATCTCCTAGAACGTAGAACAAAAAGATAAAGACATTAAGAGAGAGAGAGAAAAAAAAGAATATAAAGTTCTAAATTAAAAGGGACCATCAAACACCCAGCCTAATAAACAAGGAAGAATGCACATACCCACCTGAATCAAAAATATTAGAATATCGGGGACAAAGAGTAAATACAAGTGTTGAGGAAAGAGGAGCACTCCCAGTGCATAGCTTTCAACCCTGGCATCAACAGCAGATAACAGGAAACAGCAGAGAAATACTCTAAAATTCTGAGGGGAATATGATTTTCAATATGAAATTCTATATTCAGCCAATTTATCCATCAACCATAAGAGCAGAATAAAGGCACTTTCAGACATGCAAGAACTCACACACAAAAATTACCACTCAAAAACCTATCTTAAGACACTGCTAGAGAATGTGATTCAGCCAAATGAAGAATTTCCTGAGAATGAGATACAAGAAACCGCTTCAAACACAGGAAGGTGGCCTTTAGGAGGAGATAGTGTTGACAGGAGCTGGCAAGTGGGACTGTGGAAGAGGAGCTTCCCCAGGGAAGACAAGGGGTAGACTGTTTAGTATTGTTTCTGTGTATTGGGGGCGGGGGGGGAGGAATCTTGCTAGGTATTTGGCAGATCTGTTGGAACACTCAGGGAAAAAATTGCGATAAATGTAAGAAAAAAACATGAAAATATGGAATAATTTTGAATCCAAATGACCGTGTAAAGACTCGTAATAGTGCGCTCAATGGCAGATGCTCCGTGCATACTCACGGCGTAAGATGACGGGGTGGAGGGGGGAGGGGTGGGGGGAGGGGGGGGGGGCGGGGGAGGGGGGGGGGCGGGGCGGAAGGGGGATGTGTAAGTCAGATCTTTGCCTTCTGTAACAGGTGTTCACTAATAGATAGTTAATTCAGTAATTGTGTCTAAGTTTCATAAGACAACAAATAGAAACAAAGAATTTGGCGATAGCTGAAGAAACGCCTAAAAAGGATTAAAAGTGCTTGGGATGTGGGATTGGGCATCCAAACTAGAAAAGACTGGAGTGTGGGCTTGTGTTTTTTTTCCCCATTGTGAGTCTCTTTCATTTTTAAAAATAAGTTTAAACTTTGATCAAAGTTAAAAAGTTCTTAAGAAATGAAAGATGGGAAAAGAGATGTATGTCTTATAAGTGTTCAGGGAGGCAAAATCCTGTGACATGCCCCCTGGGCGAGCATGTAAGGTTCACCCATAGGAAGATCACACCAACAACATGTTTCCGTAAACTTTCTGCATAAACAAGTCTCTGAGAAAATTGTTAACAATGGGATGAAACTGGTATCCAGAATATAGTAACAGTCCATAAAATATAAAGCAGACTTTCACAGAGGAACAGCACCTCGTCTTCTGATTTGGCGCTCAGTGAATATGTATATAATCACTTTTCATTGTATTTGAAGTTTCATGCTATATGTTATAGTGTCTTCTGTGAAAGCTTCTATAACAACTATCTGTGTCCCAGTTGTCCTATGGAATTCCAGAACAAATCACCACCTACATGTCTGATGTAAGGCAAGTCACGAGCCTTCCTGATTTTTAAAAATCTGTTGACTAACATCGATTGTATCCTACATTATTTATAGAGATATTTATGAGTAGGTTTAAAAATAGAATTGGAGGAAGCTTAGAAGTGGAACTTATTCAGTCATTGTAAAATAGGAATAATGTATATTGAAGGAATCTCTTTTTCTTAGGAATAAATAAATTATGATAAAGAGATATAGCATCATCTAGATAACACTAGATAACATGATGAGAGGAAGATGTGGTCTGTTTTAGTTATTTAGAACATTATTTCAACTCAATGTGTTGAATTAATAAGCATCTTCTGCAAGATGAGAAAAACTAATAATACCGCTAAAAGTTTTGGAAATACTCTTTTTTTAAAAAAAGAATTTTGCCTTTTAAAAAAACTTTTGTATTTTTATTCAAGGGTACATGTGCAGGTTTGCGGTATAGGTAAATTGTGTGTCATGGGGTTTGGGTGTACAGATTATTTCATCAGGTAATAAACATAGTACCTGATGGGTAGTTTTTCATTCTCACCCTCTTCCCACCCTGCACCCTCAAGTAGGCCCCAATGTCTGTCATTCCCTTCCTTGTGTTCATGTTTAGCTCCCGCTTACAACAGACAACATACAGTATTTGGTTTTCTGTTCCTGCATTGGTTTGCATAGGATAATGGCTTCCAGCCCCATCCGTGTTGCTTCAAAGGACATGATCTCCCTCTTTTTTATGGCTGTATGGTATTCCATGGTGTCTATGTACATTTTCTTTATTTAGTCCACTGTTGATGGGCACTGATTTCATGTCTTTGCTATTGTGAATAGCAATACAATGAACATACATGTGCATGTGTCTTTATGGTAGAATGATTTATATTCCTTTGGAAATATGCCCAGTAATGGAGATTGCTGGGTTGAATGGTAAATCTGTTTTAAGGTCTTTCAAAATCACCAAACTGCTCTCTACAATGGCTGAACTCCTCACTGGCAGTGTGTAAGCGTTCCCTTTTCTCTGCAGCCTTGCCAGCATCTGTTATTTTTTGGCTTTTTAATGGCCATTATGACTAGTGTGAGATGGTATCCCATGGTGGTTTTGATTTGCATTGCTCTAAAGATCAGTGACGTTGAGGATTTTTAAGTGTTTGTTGCTGGTGTGTATGTCTTCTTCTGAAAAGTGTCTGTTCTGCCTTTGACCACTTTTTAAGGAGGTTGTTTTTTGCTTGTTGATTAGTTTAAGTTCCTTATAGATTCTGAATATTAGACCTTTGCTGGATGCATAGTTTGCAAATATTTTCTCTATTCTGTAGGTTGTCCGTTTACTCTGTTGACAGTTTCTTTTGCTGTGCAGAAGCTCATTATTTTAATTAGGTCCCATTTGTCATGTTTTGTTTTTGTTGCAATTGCTTTTGGCAATTTTGTCATGAAATCTTTGCCATATCCTATGTCCAGAATAGTGTTTTCTAAGTTATTTTCTAGGGTTTTTATGGTTCTGTGTTATACATTTAAGTTTTTAATCCACCTTGAGTTGATTTTTGTATATGGTACAAGGAAGGGGTTCAGTTTCAATCTTCGGCATATGGCTAGCCAGTTATTCCAGGACCATTTACCTTTCCACATTACTTGTTTTTGTTTACTTTGTTGAAGATCAGATGGTTGTAGGTCTATGGCATTATTTCTGAGCTCTCTATTCTGTTCCATTGATCTATGTGTCTATTTTTGTACCAATACCATGCTGCTTTGGTTACTGTAACCTTGTCATATATGTCGAAGTCAGGTAATATGATGTCTCCAGCTTTGTTCTTTTTGCTTAGAATTGCCTTGGCTATTCTGGCTCTTTTTTGGTTTCATATGAATTTTAAAAGTTTTTGTCTAATTCTATGAAGAGTATCATTGGTTGTTTGATGGGAATAGCATGGAATCTGTAAGTTTCTTCAGGCAGGATGGCCATTTAAACAAGATTGATTCCTTCTATTCATGAGCATTACATGTTTTTCCATTTGTTTGTGTCATCTCTGATTTTTTTGAGCAGTATTTTGTAATTCTCATTGTAGAGATATTTCACCTCCCTGGTTAGCTATATTCCTAAGTATTTTATTCTCTTTTTGGCAGAAGTAGTCTTTTAATCCACAAAGGTTTATTGAATGTCAACTCTGTGTCATACATTTCAAAGCACTTGGGATATGTCAATGAACAAAGCAAACATCCCTGCCCTCACAGAGCTTAAATTCTAGCAGAATAAACCAATATTAAGCAAAATAAATGAGTAAAGTATACACACACACATTTTATGTTACAAGGCAATACATGCTACAAAAACAGAAAGATGAGTATGAAGGGGTTGTAGGGAACTTCCAGTTTGAATACTGTGAAATGGCATCTGTATCTTTTGAGCAAAAACTTGGGGTCATGTTGCCCTAAGTCATGTTGCAGTTTAAAGGGAATGATGAAAAAGTCTGAAGACATGTGAGTAAGAGAGAACATGAGATGAAGAATGACTTGTAAACATCAGGTACAAATGACCCTATAAAACAATTTTGATGCCAACCTGAACATCAAAAAAAGGCAAGATAAGATTCTGTTTGTCTGTTGGTTTAAGATGGGAAAAATAATAGTTGGTGGAAGTAATCCATGAAGTTGATACTGAAGAAGGAATGAGATCTAGAGCACAGAGAAAGGGACTAGCTAGAGATACATACAAGGCTAGTTCATCTGTGGTCCTGGCTGCATAGCATCACATGTAGACTCAGGTAGTGATGTGGTAGGAAAGTTGACGTGATGCTAGGGATAGTTCTTCTCTGATCACTTCTTTTCATGAGATTATTGGATAAGAGTCAGGATATGGGGAGGTGCTACTGATTTGAGCAAAGAAAAGAAATGATGTAGGAATGTAGAGAATTGTCTAGGAAAGTAGGGAATTAGTGCACAAAGGAAGTGTGCGTGATTGTCTGGAAGCATAGGGTGTAGTCATGAAGCTAACATGAGACAATTGGCGTGGTTGTATTTTTACTCCAGCCATATTCAGCTCATGAGTGCAGGCCTGAACTAGGCAGAAAGTTGAGTTTATTTAAGATGTGGTGTTTTCAAGTGAGAATGCATGATTGTGTATGCAAGGAGCGTTTAAATTGGTTGTCGTGTAATTTGCAATATAAGCTGGAAAGGAGGGGAGAAAAGGCGAGCGACAGTGAGGAGGGAGTAGGATCAGTGGATCAGGAGGGTTAGAATTGGAGGTCTCTAGGTATGAGCAAGAAGAAAAAGAGGTGGGGGTAATTCAGTGGAATGGCGGGCCTAAGATTTCAGATTGGTTGCCAACTGCAGATTTTGGCAAGGACAAGGTCTAGAGTGAGTCCAAAGGCCAGAGTTAGGCAGGGTGTTGTAATTTCACAAAACACAGTTCCTGGCAGAACCTTCCTTACCCTCTCAGAGGTATTTACGTGCCTCACTCTGTTTCTGTAATTCCCTATGAATATGCATTATATTTCATTTTCGTTGTTGTTAGGTTGAACCACACAAAATGGCCAATGTTTGACTGTTTTGCCTGTAAAAAGGGCAATTTCATGTGGCTCAACCTAATATTTGCGCTAGTATGAGCTTCTTAAGAATAGGAACTGTTAAATTTCTCTGTTTCTAGCCCTTATCACAGTGTCTCTGGTATAACTGGAATTCATTAAATATTTGCTGAATAAATAAATAAATGAAATTCCATTAATAAAATTCACACATAAAAGTTTGAAGGCTACATCTGGTGTATTTTAGTGGGTGGAGTTTTTCAAAGCATACTGGAGATTTAATGGAAAGACAAGGGTGCTTTCTGGACACATAGGGGCTTGTTGAGTAGGTGTGAGGGCTTCTTTCATCCAGGTCACACCTGTGTTCTGGGCTTCAACTTTGGTGGTTGTCTCTTCGATTGAGTATTGCCAGCACCTGGACCTGCACAGGCAGTGCTTCCCATTGTGGCTCTGAATGTGGGCTAGGGGTTTCATCCTTCACGACACATGGCCAGGCACAGGAGCAGCAGCCATCTTTCTATACATGGTACATAGGTACCATGCAGGTGTAATACAACCGGAAGCTCTCCTTTCTGCTTCTACAGACACATTTATTTCACTCGCAGACATTTTTCCCGGGGGGGGGGGGGGGGGGGAAATGCAGGTTTAGACTTATTCAAATGTGTTCATAGCATTTTTCTGTGTAATGAGATTGGTTGGTCCCCTCCTTCCATCACAGTGACTGTCGTAATTCCCTGCTTCTCTCTGAGGTCCCAAAGGGAACTAGAGTCTTTGAGCACCTGCTGGGCTGGGCAGTGACGGGTCCTTTACAGCCACTACCTGAAAAGGCAGAAAAGGGCAGGATGAGCAGCGCTCAAAACCTCCCACTACCACTGCTGGCTGTCCAGTCCTAGATAAGTTGTCTGCATTTGTTAGATGTTGACAAATAGTAGTACCACTTCCCAATGTTGCAGTGGGGATCGGATAAGTTAATACTTGGACGGTGTTTAGAAGTACCTGGTACCTCCCCACTGGTCAATGAGCAGTTCCTCCAGGGAGGTGCCACCTGTGGCCACTTACTGCACATACAGTCATCACTAAATCCTTTTCTCCACTTCACAGGTGACAAAACTGTGCTTAGCAAAGTTAAGTATCTGATGTCTTAAAAACGAGTGCATTTCTGTCAGCAGCTCCTTTTTAAAATCCCATGGTGCTTCCTGTGTTTTTGATCAATTTTTTCACAATCTGGCCTGTGCATTTTCTGCAATCTCTGCTTGCTACCACCATGGGCCTTTGATTTGCAGAAGAGCTGGTGGTGCCATATTATTTCAAGGCTTTAGATAGAAGTATATTCATGATCTCACCTTTATCTATTGGTCACCCTTGTTTAAATAATTCCACCTGTCTTTCATCACAGGTGATCACCTGTGATAATCACCACATTCTCCAGGAAGCCCTTCCTACACTCCATGTCTGACTGTGACTCTTTTCCTCTCCACTCCTGGAGAACCTGGTTCATATTCTTCTCATGATGTTCATCACAGTCTACTCTGGTCGCTAGAGTACACACCAAGTGCCTCCAAGAGGCTGTAAGGGTTTCAAGGATACAACCCACATCTTATTTGTCTCTGTGTCCTTGGCATCTAGCACTGTCCAGCACTGTGCAGAGGAGCAGCAATAAGTGTCCTTTAAAATCAGTGAGTTCATGGTGAAGCCTATGGATCTTTGGCATGAAATAGACCTAAATGTTACTATCTCCTGCACAACTTGTAACTGAATGAACTGTTTCTTAAATTCTTAGGACCACAACTTCTTCATTTGCAAAATCAAATAATAATATCTTCTTTATAAAAGTGTTGTGAGGATTAAATAAGACAGTGTATCTAAGTGCTTTACTCAAAGGGTGGTACATACTAGTCATTGAATAAATGATATTATTGTTAATGATTATTATTTTTAAAACCAGAGTTCCAAAATCCCTGTTCTTTCCACTACAATTGAAAGTCCCTCCTCGAAAACAAGGTAGGCACACAGAAAGCATATTCAGTTTTGTGGTCTCAGTAGTACAATTTAGGGTATTACTGTGTGAAATTGAACTACCCTTTTAATATTTAAACTACTAGGTTAGAAATGTCCAAAATCTATACTAGGTTCTTTTTTCTAGTTAAAAAAACTGTATTATATATGCATATATGAAATTGTTATTCTTAGCTGAATTCTACAGAATATCTGAATTTAACAGTATGTATCCCCAAACGTATACATGGGGCATAATTTTAAAAATATAATAGCCTAAAGTGTTATGAAATACGTATTATACAAATATATAATATTGTAAAATGCTTTACATTTTTTATTAATGTCACCATGCGGAGAAGGGTCAGAGTTCACATCATTTCTAGTCCTGGCCTTGCCTGTCACGAGGCAAAATTCTTTATGTTGTAATTTCAGTGACAGTAGAATGTCTCTCTCCCTAAAATAAATCCACCGCCCTCACATTACATACACATACCTGCTGGGACATCTAAAGCTTAATTCTTTAAACTTAAGGCTCTGATCTCTGTTAACATGGAGATAACCCTGGAAAGAGAAGGCTTTTACTTATTATTAGCTACTTGCTTTTAAGTGTGAGTGACCTTCAGATCCTTCTATTAAAATAGATCGCATTTAAGTAAGGGCTACAGAAAGAGAGGATGAGGCCCTTGTGGGCCTGAGAGAGAGAAAATACAGAAGCAAGTAAATGGCAAAAGGGGCAGCTCCAGTTTTGTAGGTGAGCTGCGTGGTTCCATATAGAATTTCACTTCAATGTAGACTTCTAAATATTCCCAATTTATTCCTATGGACTCTGTGTCTTTTGGTTCCATAGCTCAGATAAACATGTTACATAATTTGCATTATTTTAAATAATTATAAATATTAGAATGGGCATGGTGGCTCACACCTGTAATCCTAGCACTCTGGGAGGCCAAGGTGGGCTGATCACCTGAATTCAGGAATTCAAGACCAGACTGGCCAACATGATGAAACCCTGTCTCTACAAAAATACAAAAATTAGCCAGACATGATGGCAGGTGCCTGTAATCCCAGGTACTTGCGAGGCTGAGGCAGGAGAATCAGTTGAACTCAGGAGGTGGAGGTTGCAGTGAGCCGAGATTGTGTCACTGCACTCCAGCCTGGGCAACAGAACAAGACTCCGTCTCAAAAATAAATAAATAAACAAAATATAAATCAATAAATATTATATAAACAATGCTAATTAGTACCAATAATGATCGTATGTGCTTTTTAAAATAGAATGGGAAAACATACTTAGAAGTGCTCAGCTCGTTAATGCCTGCGTGCATATGCTAGCGTGGAAGCAGTTATAAAAATATTTTCACACACACCTCTTGCACACATGCACACAACTGCTTCAGGAGGCTCCTTTGTCATTATCTGTGACCCACATTAAGACCTCTACCTTCTCTTCTCAGCAGACCACAGCTCCAGACCAGCCCTACAGGGGTTACTCCGAGCACCGCTGGCCTGGGCCAGCACACAGGTTGCCTTGCCCCCACCTCCCCACAGCAACTTTCCTGCATTCTATAGGCATTGAAACCCATCCCCTTTTTCTCTGTCTCTCTTTGCCTGACCCTCGTCCATTCTCCTAGTGGGCAGGATGCTGTCAGCTCTTGCTGTTTTGGGGGCAAGATGACTCCTGAGTAGAAACAACTCCTATAAGTTCAGAGGTCCAGCCTCTAACAAACTCACGTACCTGTTTGCCTGGCAGATCTCCCAAAAAGTAAAATAAAAGCACCTTGAGGACAGAGCTGGGAATAGTCTACCCGGGTATTCTCCACAGCTGCAAACTCAACATCCTAAGCTTGCTGGTTTTCAGAAAATGTTTAGGAACTTTTTTTTTACATTGAGGGTAGTGCATATGGGCAAAATGAATGCCCACGGGACTAGCCCTGAGATGGCTGGACAGCAAGAAAGGAGAAAGGACAACATGGGTGATTTTCCACACGTTTTAAGTTTACAGGGGGAAGGAGACCAAGAGAATAAGATCGAGTCAAATCAAACCCATGTATAATAATAGCATTATCAATTGTTTTCTTATTTTATGTTTTATTCTGATTCCTCCTAACAAAAGTTCACACAAACACACAAACACACATTCAGCAGAGCTCAGGTTGAAAATAAGTGCCAGTTTTTATACCAAAAAGTGGTATGCTTTGCTTTGAAATTTCTGAAAGCTCATTTGCTGCCTCACCCTCCCTCTCCATGTCCTGCAGACCCTGTGTTCAGGATACATCCTTTGAATCCGTTCGGAGGCAAAGTGGTCATTTCTTATCAAAAGGCAAAATCTACAAAATTATGGCCCAGTGGCAGAAAGGAAGTAGAATGGGCAGCCCTAGGAAGTAGAATGGGCAGGTCCCATAGAACATGGGACAATGAAAATTCAGTACACTTGTTCCTCCCAATAGTTCCTTTTTGAGTGCAGAGACAAAGTTAACTCAACTGGTCTTTATTGGAGATTAGAATGCTGATTGGTGAGTCTCTCAGTGTGAGACTAATGACATGTTAGAGGTGTGTTAATGAATTTATGTAAAGGGAGACAAAAGAGGAACCAGGGCTAATCAAAATGCCAGCTATTTTAAGATCTTTGACCACGTAATGACCTTCATACATATTATGCACCATTAGTATTCATGACAATTATATATTTTTAATTTTCTCAGTGTTATAAAACATTAATCATGTGTACCAGCAAATAAGATATTTTTGCCTGAATAGTTCATATAAAATTTTGGCAGTGCTAAACTTGCAAAGTATCATGGAACATATTTCAAAAAATGCCACAAACTGAAAGTAATCCACAAAACTCTCAGTCAATTCTAATCATTGACAATTTTTGGTGTCATAATCAATGTCAGTGAAGAGGGGTTTCAAAAATCTCAATGACTTAAAATCTTCATCTCTTCATCTGAAAATTCATGAAATATGGTATTTGAAGATCAAGGAGGTTTATGGGAAAATAGGATGTCAAGGGCTTACATATCCTGAGAAAAAGTAACCACTTGCCTACAAATAAAATGAATCCAGATACTTTCTACCTTTGCTCCATGTGTATCTTTGCTGCTCAGGGTCAAGGGTGATGTCATCAGAAATGATTTTAGCATTACTCTGAACAAGATTAATGGGAGCAGGGAAACATACACGTAGTGAGGCCTGTGGATCTGGCTGCCTCTCTCTTGCAAATGAGGTGGGGAGGGAGGAAGTAATGATACTGGGGTGTCCCAAACTGTGGCCCAATAAATATTAAATCAGCAATAAAAAAATTGCTCAATTCAACTGTATCTATTATATTTGATCATAGAAGGTATCTTCTTTTCTTTTGTCATGATGCACAGTGAGTCCGCTAATCCTGAGGGATAACTGGACAGAAGTTCCAGCACCATCCTTCTGCTGATGGAGCACAAGGAGACGGTCTGGTTGGAAGGGGAACAGTCATCTCTCCTGAGTCTTTAAAGGGAAATATTTTATCTGTTCATTTAAAAAATATGTGTTAAGCACCTACTATGTGTCGTACAGTATCCTAGCACTGTGGATACAGCAGCAAATAAACAATAGACAAAAGTGTCTGCCTTTATGGAGCTCACATTCTAATGGAAGGAAATAGAATGAAACATCTTAATAGAAAAGCACATAGTATGTATGTATGATGATATGTACTCTGAATAAAAAATATAGCAGAGAGTGGCATGAGGAGATTTGGGTATGCTGGTGGAACGATTTAAATCTCCCTGAGAACATGATGGTAGTGAACTATGTGATATGTGGGAATATGCAGGCAGGGGAATCTCCGACGAATCACACCGCATGTTCAAGGGCAGCAAGAAGGTCAATGTGTCTGGAGTGAGCAGTGGGTAAAGAGCAGGAGATAAGGATGGGACCAAACCCAGTACCATCTGGTGGACTAGAGCACAGATTGTCTTTTGCTTTGAATGATATATGAAACCATTGGAGACTTTTGAGCAGATTCATGATCAGATTTAGATTTTAAAAGACTCATTTGGGCTAAGTGTTTAGAACAAACTTCAAGAAGACAAGACATTTAAAGCTTTCAAGAGAGAGAGGATGGAAACTTAGACCAGGATGGAAGGAGCAAAAGTGGTGGAAAGTGACCTGATTCTGGATATATTCTGAAGGTGGCATCAGCAGATTTCTTACTGGAGTGGATGTGGGAAGTGGAAGGAAGACAGTTGAATCGGGATGATGCCATGGCTTGAGCAAATGGCAGAATTGAGTAGTTACTTAATGTGAAGAGGAAGACTCTGGAAAGGATGAGTTTTTTGGAGAGGTATATTGTAAGTTCTGTATTTGGGTATACTAAGACTGAGGTGTTTGTCACACTTCTTTCATGAGATTCAGTGAAGCTGTGTGTCCTGGCCTCCTTGAAGTGAGTCTGGGTTTGTGACTGAGCTCTAGCCAACAGAAAGTGAGCACAAGTGTTATGTGTCACATCCAGGCTCAGCTGTGAAGACCTCATGAGCATGATGCTCCAGGCTCTTTCCCCATCCTTGGAGGACTGCTGAAAGGAGAAGGAAGAGCCGTAGGATGAAAAGAGCCCAGGTCCCCAAATAACCAGGTGCAAACCCACCTGCCAACAAGGAATGATTGTGGTAGACTTAGGAAGCAAGACATACATTTTTGTTGCATATAACCACTGAGATTCAGTAGTTTATCTGAGACAGAAATTAGTGTTGCACTAACTAGTACAGTGTCCAGATTAGACATACACTTTTGGGAGTCACCAGCAAACAGATGGGTGTCAGAGTCATACAAGTGGATGTGATCCCCAAGGGAATGAACACTGATTGAAAAGAAAAGAGGCCCAATGATTGAGCTTTGGGGACTCTAACATTTTGAGACCAGAGAGATGGGGCTGAACCAGCATAGAAGCCCAGAGGAGTGACCAGGGAAGTAGGACAACTGGTCAAGTGTGATATCCAGAAAACTACTTAAAGCAAGAATTTCAAGGAGTGACCAACTGTAAAATGAAGCCGATGGATCAAATCAGGTAATAAATTGGTCATTTCATTATGAGAAATATAGGTACTTTTGGAAGATGGTTTTATGGTAGAATAAAATACAACCATGAAAACTGGGAAACTCTTAGAATCTTTAAAAATAATCATCTTGGTTTAAGAAGAGAAGAAGAATACAGAGAGAAATATAGGTACTTTTGGGAGATGATTTTATGGTAGAATAAAATACAACTATGAAAACTGGGAAACTCTTAGAATCTTTAAAAACAATAATCATTGTTTAAGAAGAGAAGAAGAATACAGAATTTCTGTTGTTCTAAATGATAGTCCAGTGAAATATTTATTTATCATCCACTCTCTGAATCTGGAACTCTTCTGTTGGCCAAACATTTCCTTTTTCTTCATTTCTGAACAAGCGGGACCCTGAACAGAAGAGTTGTTTCCACTTCCCTTGCTGTTTTTGGTTTGTGTGTAGTGGTGTTTTTCATCAAAGACAGAGAGGACAGAATGGATGTTTTAAATTGGGGAGCACGAGATGAGTGAATCCAGTATCATCTGTCGTATCCTTCATCCTGTTTTGTTTCATTCTAAACTACATGAGAGGCTGAAGGATTATTACCTTATAATAATTTTTAAATGCATCCTATGTTTCCACTTCTGTGCCTTTTCTCTGTTCCTGTGCTCTGAGTATCGGGTAAGTCACTCTAGAAATGTCACTCTCATTAAAATGAATGGTTTTGATTTTCACCTTGGAAAAAACAGATGTCTACTTCCCCTGCCTCATTTCATCTGTTTGTTTTAGTTTTTCATTCTCTTGTTGTTTTTAGTTCTCAAGCCTATCCAATGTATCCTCTTCTATCAAAACTGTGGTAAAAATTCTATCAGCTCATCCTTACACTTTTAGAGGTGTTTCAAATCTCCTGCTCAGCTTCTCCTTGCTGGGCAGACTCTCTCCCTGCATTATGAGCAAGAAACTCCAGGACCGTCTGCCTTTATTTTACAAATGCAGGTATGGCAATTCACTCCAAGTGTATATACTGAATATTCTGAAGCTACCAGCCTCTCTGTGTCCTGTTAACTGATTAACCACAGTCGTGTGGAATAGTCCTAGCAAACTGCAGGCCTATGGAAAATCCACTTCACATTTGATAGATCACGTCTTGATGAACATTTCAGAAATTGATAGGTTTATTTGTTTCAAATCGTGTTCTTTTAAAAATACTTTCTGGTCCAATTTTTATTCTTTCTAGACACATGTTGCATACTAAATTCTGAAAGAGTAAGCAATCGTGTTTTTAACATGTGCTCTTTAAAATATTGACATGATTCAATGTTTTCATATTTCATATTCAACAGTTCTTAGCCATTTGTGAGTGTCTTCGTATGTAGTTTGAAACATTAGAAAACTTGTCTATCTTATTTCCCTTACCTCTGTGCTGGGTGGCTCATAGTTCTTTAAGTCTTTCTGCCAGTGGTGGTTTCTAACCAGGCTGTTGCCACTGAATGCTACAGGGAGGAAGGTGGGAAGGGCAGGTAAAATGGCAATAATACCCATCAGTGGTTTCATCCCTTTTCAGAGATTGAATCTGAACAGTAAATGCCAAACCCAATATGAAAGTCATCAGTTCAGGGTTACAGAGGGGCATCAACTCAATATTTTCTCCAGGCCCTGTGTGTTTTTACCTCTCACTTCCAACATAGTAACAGGTGGGCAAGGACCCAGCATCTTATCCTGGATTATGGAGGTGGAGGGGCATCAGGTTGGCCCTTCCACAAAACCGTCATGACAGCATGGACACCTGGATCAGGACAGTGCTCTCTCTCTTCTTGTCAGAAACACAGTAGTGTGCAAAAAGACTTCATTTTCCCCCATGTTCCATCTAACTGTACTTTATGATTTCAAAGAAAATGGTATTAAACTCTTTCATTAATTAAATCAAAATTGAAAGTTGTAAAGCCACAGTGGAAATATCTCCTATTCAGAATCTAAGTGCGGAACTTTAAATAAGGATATTTGTGTAGATAACAAATCCCAACTAGAAAGGAGTCATCGTGTGCAAGGAATTTCTACTCTGCTCCTAAACAACATTGATTTTTGTAAGAATAACAGAATTTGCTAACACTTCTTGAGCCTAGCTTAACTTTTATTAATTTGCCATTTTATAATGTTGCATATATCTTGAGTTATTAAAATAACTTAATTCTTTCATAGTCCAACAAAACAGGCAATAGTTCTCCTTCCTCCTTCAAATTTGTATTCATATTCATATTCTTTATGTACTTCAACCAAAAGTTCACAGCATGTTCTAAACACACCACTTTCGGATTGTGCATGATGAGCTAGTCAAGTTTGTAAGAGAGCGTGATGGGCAGAATAACAGGCCCCCCAAATATATTCGTATCCTAATGCCTGGAACCTGTGAACACATTAGCTTATAAAGCAAAGGGGACTCCGTGATGCAGATGAAAATAAGGTTGTGACTCAACTGACTTTGGATCAGGGAGATTATCCTGGATTATGTAGGGATGTGTTGTCATCATAATGATCCTAAAAGTGCAAGAGAGAGGCAGGAATGGGGAGTCACAGGCATGCTGTGGAGATAGAGGCATGGGGCCATGAGCCAAGGAATGCGGTGGCCCAGGACAGCAGACAAGGACAAAAAGACAGATTCTCCCCAAAGCCTGCAGAAGGAACATAGCCCTGCTGCTTGATTTTAGCCCAGTGAGACCTGTATCAGACAACTGACCTACAGAACTGTAAGCAAAGTAAATTCTAGGGCTTTAAGTCCCTAAATTTGTGGTAGTTTGTTACAGCACCAATAGGAAATTAATGCAGATATTCATGAGACATATGCTGCATTCATCACCTTCTCTGATTATTGATTATACTCATTTTAACCTGGAAGGCATAATGACTGTGATGATGGGCTCTACCGAAACATTTCAGTCCGCAAACTGAAGACGGAGCACTTAGGCCCCACAGTTTGAGTTTCCAGAATAAAGTTTTCCTCTGACTTTCCGGATACACGCACGGGAGCTTGAAACTTGGCAAGGGGCGAGCTGCATGGCTCCTAGTCTGCCTGTCCAACCTCAGAAGGTCAAAGTCTCTCCCCCTGCCTTCTTCTTTAACATGGAACTTTCTGCTTCCTGTCAGTATTATCTGATAATTTCCTGCCAACTCTCCCGTGGTATTTTTGGTATCAGATTATTATGTACCTTCTGGAAATTAAAATTTCCTGGGAATAGCCAATATACTTACTTCCTAGGTTATATTGCTTTCTACAGATAAGGGCAGAAAATGGGTCAAAATACTTACACGTATACACTGTACCGTGAAGAAGAGCTCAGGAAATAGTGAAGATTTTCAGTACCTACAATCAAGAAAATAAAAATGCATTTCTAAGAAATATTTGTGAGGTGATAATGCTGACATTGTATTTAATGATGAGGCGTTTGATAGAAAATGTGTTCTTGCCATCATCTGTTACAGCATCTGGTGGGAGACAGAATGGAGAGAAGGGAAGAGATGAGACTTGGGGATAGGCAAGCCGGTGCTTGAACCCCACATCTAGCACTTAGACGTAGACTTTTGGAAAGCTTCTTGCCACTCAGGGCCTCTGTGGGCTCACCTACAACATGGACAGCGCAGGTCTTCATAGGTCACTGTGTCATTTTACCTGTTGACCACCTTGGGTCTCTCTGGCCTTTATTTTGAGCCTTGTACCTCTGGAGAGTTGCCTAAAGGGACTTGGTTCTTTGTCTGTATGTTCTTAGCACCTAAAACACATTTCCAGGATGAATCCCTTCACCCTTCCTCCCACAAGTTGTCTTTTGCTTTGTTTTCCCTGCCTTTGTTGGGCAGCCTGCCATCCTACACCGTCAGCCACAGACCCAGGCATTGCCCTGCATTTTTCCTCACCTTCGCCTGACAGCCTGGTCATAAGCCCAGTTTATGTCTCCTTCCAGTATCCCCGAGCTACACTCCCTGTTCTCCATCTGTGCCTCCCGAGTCCAGATCCCCATCGTCCATCACCTGTGCTGTGGCCACTGCTTCCCGGCTGTCCTCCTTGCCCCACTGCCAGGCTTTCCAACGCATTCCTCCACAGGGGTCTTTCTGATAGATGTGTTCTGTCATTGAAATTCTTCTCTGGCCGAGGCAAGCAGATCACTTGAGGTCAGGAGTTTGAGACCAGCCTGGCCAACATGGTGAAACCTTGTCTCTACTGAAAATACAAAACTTAGCTGGGTGTGGTGCCGCATTCCTGTAATCCTAGCTACTTGCGAGGCTGAGGCATGAGAATCACTTGAAACGAGGTTGGGGGTAGGTAGCTGCAGTAAGCCAGGATCATGCCACTGCACTGGGTGACAGAGCAAGACTCTCTCTCAAAAAAAAAAAAAAAATTTCCCGGTTTCCTTCACTTACAGGATACAGGCCTTAGGAAGCTACTTACCTTTTCTCTGCCTCAGTTTCCTCATCTCTGAAATGGAGATCATCATGCTTTATTTTTAAGTAGGTTATATATCTTAATGATTCAAAAATCCATCCATTGTGAAAAATCTTGCACCTACTCTTGCCCCATCCATCCAATTGTTCCCCTGCTCCAAATTGGTAAAAGATGTTATATTTTCTTCTACATCCTTTCAAAATTAATAAAATATATGCATATACACATCCATATGCATATAAATACGTATGTATAATTTTCTAAAATTCCCCCTTTCTTATAGTATAAAACAAAGACAGAGTGAAAAGCATGTAGAAAAAGAAACAAACTTGTGCATAAGTATGAGGTGGCTAGCCAAATTGAAAACAGCACAGGTATTTAAAAAACACATGCACGACATTACCAAATTTATCAAGTTTACAGTCTGTCTGTTCATACAGACAAAAAAGAAATGTTCTTGCATGATTATCATATCCACAAAGACCATGACACATTTTCAGATGTCTGCAATGGAAAAGCTGGGAGTAAAATGGCTTTTGTTAGGTTATCAGTGATTTACGGGAAATGCTCAAGGTTTAATTTATCTTGGGAAGGAGAGCTAGACATGTGACCCCTTGAGTTTCTATTGGTTGGCTGATTTGGTTTTGTTTCAGCGTTCCATGTGATAGTGTTTTTTTCTTTTCCTCTGACTGTAGAACATGCTTGCTCATCATGGTAGCAGGGAAAAATGTCAGTGTTGCTTGCACACAAATTTTGTAGCTGGAGTGAGTATTGTTGTTATTTGTGTTACAGGGAACTCTCACTTCCTAACCTCTTTTGTCCTGGAGCGTAGAATTACTGCAAATGCTCACCGTGGGAGCTGTCCTGCCTCTGATCTCCCGCACAAAAACTCAGTTGATAGACACATTTGCACTTAAGAGTCCCCTTGGCAGGCCATCTTTCCAGCGTTGTGCTGACAATTGGATGGGTACTGCACGCACACTAAGGTCCGTTCCCAGCATGGCACATGGGCTTCCTTCAACATTTGTTGTTTTTGTTATTATTGTTGATATGAACTTACTCTTACCTACTTCTTTAACCTACTTTCCAAATACTCCCCTTCCTCCATTGTCTTGCACTTCATGCGACATCAATACAAAAATATACATAGTTTATTTTAAAAATGTTTCTTTAGCATTCTGTTTCTGAAAGAATGTATAGCTTTAGAACACATGACACTGTTTCATGCTTTATGCCTTTGATTGTATTGTCCTTTATTCTCCACCCTTCCTCTAGCATCTTTTCTGGTCTCCTTATGGAGGAGGTGATTTTTATTCTGACAGTGTTTTCTTCATCTCTGAAACCCCACTGCCTAGCACAGTGCCAGGCACATTGTAAAAAAAAAAAAAAAATTGTTGAACTCATGTAGATCAATTACAAGGATAGACAGAATAGCGTTTCCCAAGCATACTTGGCTTGTAGGCAGTACCACCAATTAAGAATGCAAATGCTTAGTTTAATGACAAGTTTCATGTTTCATGGCAGATTTTTTTTTTCTAAACAATGGGGACACTGAAAAAATATCTTCTAGATTTCTCGCATAAAGCATCCTAAGATGTCAAGCGATCTGGCTTTTGTAGGTCAATTTCTATTTAGAGTAAAAGCAATTGTTTAAATGGACCTTGACTCCACCTAAAAGAAGAGTAAAACTGTTTTTTTCTGCATTCTGCATTGAACACCTCACAGAGAACTAAAGGATGTTGCTCTGACTAAAGGAAAAGGATGGGGACTACATCTTCTGTATTTTGGAGTGTTCGGGGCTTCACAAAGTGCTTCTTATAAGGCATTTAACAGTGCTTGATGAATGTCTAATTGAACATTTCCATCATAAAAAGAAATACAGCAACCACCCTGTGATGTTAGGTTAATTCCTACTACCCTTCATCCGTAACTGAATGGCTCTTTGTTGTAATGTGTTGGATGGTACATAGGTAAAGATGGGAAGGCCTGGGGCTTTGACTTCTTTCAATCCTACTGATCGGGTGGTTGAGGTAGTAACTGTCACTACTCTCTCCCAGTTGACAGGATAATCCTGCACTCCTTAGAGACAATTCAGGGATGGTTTGTCATTCAAGAGCCTTAAGAAGGGACTGATTTGGCAACACCAGAAGCATCTCACGGAGCGGTGTGTGTCACAGCATGACTGTCTCAGTCAACGATCCCATATCATGGCCTGTTTGTCTCAGGTTGCTCTCTACAATCTCATTAGGGAATCTCAAGTTCCTCCCCAGATGAGAAGACAATCAAAGGAGATGTGACAGAGACAATCTGACTTTCAGCTGCCACTGAAAGAAAGGAATTTTGCTAGTAGATTTCAGAATTTTACACATGTACACACACTATAATGTTAAATGGTATAATTCAAAATAAGAGGTAATAAGATGCTATTGAATTTGGCTCAGAGTATACCCAAAGGTAGTATTTTGAACCTTATCATCATCCATGTGAGATCTGTCAGGAAACTCAGGGAATGTTGTGCCACTGTGAATAAGTAGAGATTTAGAACCAAAATTTCACCTAATGGTTAAAGAGGTTTCAAAGATATTTTAATGAAAAGCTTAGGTTTTGTAACTGAAAGTTCAATAGAAATTGGCTTTGACAGAAAGCAGTTTTATATCCAATATTCTGGTTGCTATGGAGTCCATTTGGGCAGATTATGAGTAATATAAGAATAATATAAGTTTCAGCTTCCAAAGACCTGATGCCCTGGTTAAGAGATGCAGCCACTTGACAAATGAATGTTGACTAAGTTTTTAAACGCCCGGTTTTGTAATTGAACATTCCTGCTGAAATAATCAAGATTTATGCTTGGTCATTCAAGAAGAAGCCTTATTTAGGCACTTTACTACATGTCCAGAATTATGTCAGATGTTAGTTCCACAAAAAAAATTGCATCCATTCAGAATTTGAGCTTTCTTAATGGCTAGGCCAGTGTCATGGAAATAGAGGCACCAAAAAGCACAAGCACTGTCAGAATAAAAATAAAATGCACTGAGCTTGATTATGCTCTATTTTAGGTTTTGTTTGTAAAGAAGTGATCTGCTTTTGAGTCATTTATAAAGAAGACCATATCAGTGTGCAATAATACTTAAAATAAATAGTAAATAAATAAAATAATCATGTATCCATTATGTGAGTGATGCATGAAGTTCTAGGGAAAGTGCACATTTAGATGTTTGAGATATAAGACCCATCAGACTAGTTATTGTTGTTAGAGGAAATACGTTAAGTCACATAATGGTCACTTTGCACTCTATAGAATGAAAATCTTAATACCCATAAAAATATGACACTTTTTCCTCTATTTGGCAGATAGGGAGTTGAGACTCTCTTCTAAAGCTTGAGATAAGCACACATCCTCTTTCTAAGTTGCCTACTGAAATAAATCATAGATACACAGGTGGCCTGTGACAAAGTGCAGATCTATATGGTCAGAGTGAAAGAACAATTTGTGCACAATCACTAATATTTATCTCTGGCATGTGGAACTTACATTGCATCCATTTTTCAAGGTGTTGAGAAGTATGTATTCTATAAATACAGCATCCAGGTTTGGGGCTGAGCACTGCAATATGGATTCGATCCATTTGTCACTGAAAGAGTTCACCAATGGGGTTCGCTCTGCTAACCTGGCATCCTGTGCACCGTCCCCAGCCGCTGCCTCCAGAGACATGTTGAAAGGTAGAGTGCTCTACTCCATTGTGTACTAGCGAATCCTACTCACATGGCTGGGCACTGGGGTGTGTGTGTGTGTGTGTGTGTGTGCATCTATAGGAAAGCTTTGCAGTTAAATCTGAATGTCAGGTCTTTGGAAGCACAGAACAAAGTCATTCTTTCTAAAAGCACTTCATTTTATTTATAGTAGGCACCAGACATTCACAAGACATTGTTCCTCTAGACCTTTGTAAATGTCTAGTTTCTCAAATGTGGACAGGCTTCTAACTTCGACCTTATTTCTGTTGAGAATCATGTGTTTCTTGTTCAGATTCCTCATGGTACACCTTGGAATACTTTTTACGTCTATTAACATTTCTCCCACAAGATAGCTAATTTTTTCTCCTCATACATACATAATGAACTAATGATTGCATGAGAATCATGTGCCCAGGATGATGGTGATAGGGTGAGCTGTGGAAGTGTTGATCAGTTATCTTACTCTCTGGCTCATTCCCTTCTACACACCAACATCTGTCTCCAGCAAATGACTACGAGGCAAATTTGTGCACAGCCAAATCACAAAAGTACCCCATATAATTTGCCTAGTAATTTTCAGATAAACACAAGCAGAAGTGTTAAATGTGAGTGGTCTATCCTTCTTTTTTTTTTTTTTTTTTTCAGACAGAGTCTTGTTCTGTTGCCCAGGCTGGAGTGTAGTAGCATAAGCTCACTGCAACCTCCGCCTCCCGGGTTCAAGCGATTCTCCCACCTCAGCCTCTCAAGTAGCTGGGATTACAGGTGTGTGCCACCATAGCTGGCTAATTTTTGTATTTTTAGTAGAAACAGGGTTTCACCATGTTGGCCAGGCTGGTCTCAAACTCCTGACCTCAAGTGATCTGCCCACCTCTGCCTCCCAAAGTGCTGGGATTACAAGCGTGAGCCACCGCACCTGACCACTTCTTGACTATAAGACAACTTGACTCTAGAGACTCCTAATAACACAGTTAAGTACTGGGCTCCCACCCAGGGGACATCTCAGGCACAGCTGAGTTTTGGGGAAGAACCTGGGTGTGGCAGCACTTAAGAATATCAGGAAGAGGATCTTGTGCGCACCTTTTAATCTCTTCATAGAGCTGACCCCTACACAGATCTCCTGGGGGCTTTGACAGTTAGTTCCCCAACTTGAGTTAGCTGTGTGTGTCACAGAATGAGCAGGCCTGTGAGCCCTGGCAGACATACTCCTGCTGGGAGGAAACATGTTCTCTTTGTCATTCCTTGTAGGCAGCCTTCACTAACACCAACTAGGGAGATGTCATTGTTCTGAAGTTATAAATGTCACATTGCTTCTTTCCCAGAGGATTTGATTTTATAGCATGGCTATTGTGGACTTCGAGATGTTTCCAATTTGTTTGGCATTTGTCATGGTTGCTCTTTATCTCTTGAAAGCTGTGTTTTTTTGTTTTTGTTTTTGTTTTTAAGTGTGATGTCCACACCTTCCCTGCTCAACTCCAGTTTCCTTTCCTCAAATCCCACTGGCCAGAGCTGTTTAGGCAGCCAAGGATCAATGTCCTGCCAGGACCAGCCTTGGCTCACTTAAGGACACCTCAGTGCCCTGTGGAGGTGCTCCAAAATTTATATTAGTAAGGATTGAAACAAACCCCTTTAATAGTGGTGATTTCTCAGGAAGAGAAGCCACTGTCAGCAATTTCTGCATTGCCCTCTGGTTTTTCTAAGGTCGCTCACATTCTTGTGCCTGTGTGGATACAAATGGACAAAGCAGTAAGAAGCATTAGAAGCCTTCTAGGAAAATTGCTACGAAGCAGAGAATGTTATTCTTTACACTTAATTGTAGAAGTGGACAGTCATATAGTTTAATCTTCTCATTGTCTTCGTGAAGTAATAGCTGAGATACGTTAAATAACCTAGTTGAGTGAGCTTCGAAGACCAGCTATACCAACTGTTGTGTGATCCTGGGCTGACAGCTTAAACTCTGTGCCAGACTCTCCCTGTCTGTAAAATGAAAATGGTGATATCACCTAATTCACAGAGCTGTTATGAAGGTTAAAGGGTTACTGAACGTCAAACATTTAGTACAATGCCTATCCCATATTTTAAACAGTGTTTTCTGTAATAACTATTATTACTAAAACAGATCTCCTGACCCCACCCAGCAGAGGGCTTCTTCTATCATTCTATCATGTGTTCTCCTTGCAAAATAAAACCAAAACCTGTCTTCATACTGTGGTGGAAGAGAGACCCCTGAGCTGACCATCAGAACTAGACCACATGGTTTCTAGTCTTAGCTCGACATTAACTAGTCGTGTGACCTCAGAAAATTAACCCAACTTTTTGACCTCCATTTCCTCATTTGCAATGTAAAAACCAGAGATGGAAAAACCTTTTGGAACTCTTCCATCTCTAACAGTTCTGGATCTGCATAGACAAAAATGGCCCCGCTTATATGTCCTCTCTTGCTTGCCACTGTTGGTTGTCACCATGGCCTCAGCTACCTTGGTGTTCCCCAAAGAATAATCCAAGACACTCCTATCAGTAGCAATGTTTACTTTTTGGCATCTTGTTGGTGGGGTGTGGCATAGTTAAGTGGATTTATCTGAGGACTAGGGAAATATGAATGATAGTGAGAACCTGTTCTTTGTGTTCCCAGAAAAAAATACACAAGAGGAAGAGGACTTAAATATGGCAGGAGGAGCTAGACATCATGGAACCAGAGAATGATTGGTATGGAGTCATAAAATACCAGAGTTTACTAGTAGAAAAAAATCCTCACAATAAAAACTGAATTGAATTACCAAACAATATTTGGAATATCTACCTTAGAAACTTTAAAATAAAGCAGGCTAATTTTTCTCAGATGGTTTAACTGCAACTCTGTCCAATGTCAGGAGCATGACAACATTCCACCTATTCATTCACTCGCTCATCCTGCATTGAGTGAGTGACTGCTGTATGCCAGTGCCGACATGCAAGACTTCTCAAAATTTCTTTCAGGCCTAATGTTCTCAAGTTTTAGCAAGAGGGGTATTGTTTTGCCCCAAAACAGGCCATCTCTCACATTTTCACACTGGTATCCATTTGTGGCTTTTGTGCTGGGCTGTTGATCATCAAGAAGTAATCTGTAGCCTGAAAATGATTGATTTTTAAATAGCTGAAGTTTATTAATCAGCTTTTTGTAAAGATTGAGGGAGTGTGTTTCAGCTTTGCATCCTTATCTGTAAATGCCAAAAGCACAACTAGCTTGAGGTAGAGTATTTATTCTCTGCATTCTCGGTGAGAAATTGTTGAAGTCTTTTTTTGTTGCCTAGGTAATAATACAGCTTTACTTTGGTTTCTTGGAGTGCAGCAATAGTACAGAATGGATTATAAGAAACAGTGCATTGTGGCTGGCATAATGGAATATTGTCAGAAGACTATCAGTTTTACCCTTTTTTTTAATCTTCTGTGTTATTCCCACTAATATCGCATTGTAATAAAATTACATATTTGAATATAATAACATTTCCTTTTCAATGAAAGCTGGAAAATTTAGAGATTTATAGAAGAGTTTCTTCCTCTAGCAGAACCTAGAATAACAAGCTCTCCTAGAAGACCTTAATTATACTCATTCTTTTTGTGCAGTGATGTTTAAACACAATGTTATTATAATTATATGCATAATGAGCTATCTCTTGATGTCAACACATGGATTATAAACCCTTCTATTTGAATTAAATACTGGTTCACATGAACTAAATCATCTTAGATTAGATAGTTGAAAAGATTCATGAGTCAGAGATACTTTATAATGACCATCAATAGCAGCACATATTTCAGCATTTGTTGACCATTCATCAGTCAGAGATTATCTGTAAAGGCACAGCTGCATGGAGTGGTGTGTGAATATACCTTTACGTGAATTAGCATAAATTGGATGGATATGCAGCTGCTGTATCCAAGTCTTCGTCAAGGAAAATGAATATGCAATGTTGATAGCTCTAATGAATTTTATTTTAGAGAAGTAAAACACCGACTTTATTTGAGAGGTAACTCATTCCCTATGTATCTCCTGTGTTATTATAGCTTAGAGGCGTCAATGTGGCAAAAGGAACTTGGGAGACATTTTTCTAGTGTGAGCAGGTATAGTCATACAAAAATAGGTATTCTTTTTTTTTTTTTCTTCGAGATGAAGTCTCACTCTGTCACCCAGGCTGAAGTGCAGTTGTGCAATCTTGGCTCACTGCAACCTCCGCCTCCTGGTTCAAATGATTCTCCTGCCTCAGCCTCCCGAGCAGCTGGGGTTACAGGCACCTGCCACCACGCTTGGCTAATTTTTTGCATTTTTAGTACACACAGGGTTTCACCATGTTGACCAGGCTGGTCTCGAACTCCTGACCTCAAGTATTCCACCCGCCTTGGCCTCCCAAAGTGCTGGGATTACAGGTGTGAGCCACCGCGCCTGAACCCCAAATAGGTAATTTTTTTTGTAGCTATTTATTTCTCACTAGGCTTTCTTGTCTAACAAAAGAAATTCACTTTGCTCTCAAATACTGAGGAGTTACTTGACACAGATCACAACAGACTTGCTAATGAGTAGTATGAATGAATGATGCCAATGATGGTATCAATGCAAATTGATTGAGGAATCCATTGAATTAAAACATTAAAGTTAGACTTAAAGTCTTATTGGCAGATCTTCTATGAATAGATCCAAGCTCCTACTATGTCTCAAGAGTAAATTTCCAATTACAAAAAAATGAACCAAGTCTTACTTACCACCCCTACTCTGGTTTCTGATGTTGTCTTGATACTTAAGCTTAATTTTCAAATAAGCATCTAGATTCTCCAGCTCATCTTTTGTGATAATTAATTGACTGGGTCTAATATCATTGTCTCTTTCTCTGTGTGTGTCTCATTCTGACCCTAACAACAGTGTCAGCTCCTTGCATCCCACAGGTGTTCTCCATATGTCACTCTGATAACTGTTCCACAAACTTTTCTACATCCTCCCCTCATATCTCTACATTTTACACTCCTCCCTTCTCTCTTTTCTCCTCAGCCCCTTCCCTTCTTTACTATCCTCCTTCCTTTCATCCTTCCAGAAACATTTATTATTTTTATTGAAATATCTTAGCCAAGCTGAGGGACCACTACAGATATGCAGTAGGCATTTGATAAACATTTGTGAAGCAGGTAAGTGAATAATTTGCATGCATTTTAGAAGGGTCATGTGGGCAACAGCATAAAGGTTGAGAGGCAGTAATCCTATTAGGAGCCTGCTGCATCCCTGCAGGCCGGAGATGATGACAGTGACTCTGGGGATAGAGGAAAGGAAAAAGGTGAAAGGAGAGGAAGTCAGCTGGCAGAATGAAGAGGACTTCGAGGTTGACTTCGTGATGGTCAGGTATAAAATAAAGCAATGGAGCACAGAGAAGATAAGCATTTTTGTACTGAGAAATTAAAGACCAATCAACTTAAAAGTCTTCTCCCGTGTAAATCCTTTTTGAACTCCCTCAGACTGAATTAATTGTTCCCTTATCTTGATTTCCATAATGCTATATGGAATTAAAATATTTGTTTTTGTTGATTTTCAGCATCTAAAAGTTATGATCTCACCAAGGCCAAGGCTGTACCTGACTCGGTGTTGTTCCTTCCTCATGTATTTCATGGCTTACTTGCTATCATTATTCTTTTTTGAAGTGTCTACTCAGATCTTTTGCTATCTTTTATCAAGTTGTTTGTTTTCTTATTGTTCTAGTTTAAAAATTCATTATGTATTTGGGAAGTTAGTTGTTATTTTTTTTTTAATCGAGTACGTGGCTTATAAATGTTACCTTCCAGTCTGTGGCTTGCTGTCTCATTCCCATAACATTCTCTTTCACAGAGCAAAAGTTTTAAATTTTGGTAAAGTCCAGTTTATCAACTTTTTTCTTTTATGGCTCACACTTTGGGTGCATTTCTTTTATGGATTACACTTTGGTGCATTTCATTTATAGATCACAGGGTGCATTTGCAAAAATAAAGGTAATACAGATTCTTCTATTACATTTTCTTCTGAAAGTTTCATAGTTTTATGTTTTATATTTAGTCTATAATCTTTATTGTTAGTGTTTGTACATGAGGTGAGGTAAGTGTCAAGGTTTATGTTTGTGCATTTGGGTTTCTTTGTTTTTTTTTTTTTTTGAGGCGGAGTCTCACTCTGTTGCCCCGGCTGGATTGCAGTGGCCGGATCTCAGCTCACTGCAAGCTCTGCCTCCCAGATTTATGCCATTCTCCTGCCTCAGCCTTCCGAGTAGCTGGGACTACTGGCGCCCGCCACCTCGCCCGGCTAGTTTTTGTATTTTTAGTAGAGACGAGGTTTCACCGTGTTAGCCAGGATGGTCTCGATCTCCTGACCTCGTGATCCACCCGTCTCGGCCTCCCAAAGTGCTGGGATTACAGGCTTGAGCCACCGTAGGGTTTCTTTTTGTTGAAAAGCCTTCCATTTCTTAATTGAATTGCTACTTTACCTTTGTCAAAAATGGATTGACTATATTTGTGCACATCTATTTTGGGCTCATTGTTCTGTTTTATAGCTCTGTGTGTCTATGGTTTTACCAATACCACATAGTTTGGATTACTGTAGATTAATGGTATGTTATAAAATTGTGTAATATCAATCTTTCAACTTTGTTATTTTGAAATATTGGCTTGACTATTCTAGACATTTTGCCTTTCATATAAAGTTTATAATCAACTTGTTAACGTATACAAAAAATTATCCTGAGATTTGATTGGGATTGTGTAGCTCTGTAGATGAGTTTGGGAAAAATTGAGATCCTAACTATACTGTGTCTCCCATTCCATGAACATGGTATCTCTCTCCATTTATTTGTCTTAAAACATTTTTAATGAGCATTTTGGTAGTTCATGTCTTTCAGGAATTGATTGATTTTATCTGCATTGTCAAATTTATGAGGAGAGAGTTGTTCCTAGTATCCCATTATTCTTCTTTTAATGTCTATGGAGTTAATATTGATGTTCTTTTCTTCATCCCCAATATTAGTAATTTGTGTTTTTTCTTTTTTCTTGCTTAGTCTGATTAGAGTTTATCAATTTTATTCATCTAAGAACCAGCTTTAGTTTCATGGATTTAAAAATACATATCTTTATATTTTCAACTTCATTGATTTCTGCTCTAAAAGTATTATTGCCTTTCTTCTGCTTGCTTTGGATTGAAATTGATCTTTCTTTCCTCTGGTTTCCTATGGTGAAAGCTTAGGTTAATGGTTCAAGACTTTCCTTCTTTTTAAAATGTAATCATCAGTGCTACTTTTCTCTTATCACTTTTCTCTAATGCTGCTTTAGCTGTGCCCATGAATTTTTATGATGTATGTTCATTGTTCATTTTCATTTAATTCAGAATATTTTAAAGTTTCATTTGATACTTCCTCATTGATCCGTGGGTTATTTACAAGTGTACTGCTTAATTTTCAAATTCTTAGGAATTTTTCTTATATCTTTCTGTTACTGATTTAGAGTTTAATCCCATTATGATCTGAGAACATGCTTTGTATGATTTCTATTATTTTAAATATGTGAAGATTTGGTTTATGCCACAGGACATGGTTTATTATGGTGAATGGTCCCAGTGCACTTGAGAATGTCCATTCTGCTGCTATTGGGTGGAATGCGCCATAAAGGTCAGTTAAATCAAATTGGCAGTTAGTGTTGTTCAAATCATCTATATCCTTACTTATTCTTTGCCTACTTTATTAATTACTGAGAGAGAAGTGTTGAAACCTCCAAGTCCAGCTGGGGATTTGTCTATCTCTCCTTTCAGTTCTATTAGTGTTCGCTTTATGTAATTTGAATCTCTATTAGGTGTGTACACATTTAGGACGGCTACTCTTCCCCTCCCCCTGCCAGCTCCATCAAGGATGCTTTCTCAGGATTCTTATCAAACTTTCCTGAATGCCTAATAGGGTTCATGGAGAGAAATCTGACCAGAGTGTGAACTCTTTTATTCTGCATCTACAGGGACTTCTCCCTTTTTGATAGCCCACATTTAGCCTATAGCAATATATATATAAAAAAAATTTACCTGAATCTTCTTAACAGCGTACATGGAGTGTTTGCAATGCTGGGTTCTGTTGTTCCCTGTAGATACCTTTCTGACCCCAGATGCATCTTGGTTGGTTGTTGTCCATCCATAGTGTTCTCATGGGATTAAGAAAAGTTGTTAATATACTGTTTATTTACCCTTTTCCTTGTTGTAAGGGTGGGAGTCATACTTTCCACATCTCCAAGCTGAAACCAGATGTCTCGCAGATAATTTTGAGATTTGAAAATCTCTGTGGTTTTCTTGTTGCCACCATCTTACTCATAGCAACTAGCAACTTGTGCTTTTTGCCATTTTGTTTCTCTTGTTGTAGGAATCAGAGTTCCCTGAAGCCCTTTGCTGGCAGAATTTTACTTACATCTTTCTGGACATTACCGAGCCTTGACTTTCCACAATGGAAGTTGTGCATTTTTCTGCTGTTTTCTTTCATGCGTATCTCCTCTGCGTGTCTGCACAATTACATTGGCTCTTGTTTGGAAATAAACTTCGTATACATCTCTGTGCCACACTGGTTTTCACTGTTAAGTACATGTTAAATAAGGGTGGTGATGATCTCAGTGATAATTGTGGTAAACATCAGTCACCTTTACAACCTCCAAAAAACTACTTCTCCAGTGTCAACCTTAACTCTTATGTCTTCCAATCAGGATATGTGTTGTGTTTAGGTAATATAAATTATTATTCTCAGGTGTAGATCTATTTTTCCTTTTTTAAGGCTAAATAATTATTAGTCACAGCATAGTAATAATACGCAACCAAAGGGTTATTTAATTCCCAAAGGTTAAGAATATCAATATTTTAATATTCAATAGTGAACATGCCCAATAATGAATGCCAATCATTAATTACAGTTCATCTAACCTTATACCATTTGAGGTTCAGCTTAAAATTATTAAATAAAAATGCACACAGCCAAACAATAGTTTCTGCACATAAGCTGATCTGAACCGTTGTATTTTTAAGCAGTGACACAAAGTAAATTTATTTTTCAATAGCTTGGTTTGATGAAAAGGGATCAGAGAAATACGGCGATTCTGTTTTATTGCTTGAGGCAATCTCATTTGCAAAATCATTTCAAATCAAAGTTCATCTATCACTATGTAAACGACATGGAATAATTTTTTCAGTATTGATATGTTTCAGTTGAGAAATCCCACTTCAACCACTGGCATTGAGGCAGTAATTCCTGTTGAAAGGTCACCTTCTCATGCTTTATTTCTTCTTTTAACTTCTTCACACTACTAGTGTGCATGTATTCCTTTTCAATAAGCTATTTTTCTTATCAGCTGGGTTTTCTGATGGACAGAAACAGAAAATAACCATAATTTGAATGCTCTTTTAATAATTGCAAGACAATCCAGGAACTAATAAAAGCCCTTCTTGCTAGCATACCCATTAATATAATATTTAGACTAATAGTAATGAAACAAGCTTGAACTTTTTATGAAAAGCAGTTGTAAATATTCAAGTATTATTTGGAATTCTGGAACATCTGGGCTCCAGGGCTTGCCATTACTTTCTATGGTTAGGTAAAAGGTACCTGGTTAAATATATAGTTCTGAGAAGAGAACTATGTGCCTCATGGCTCTAACTGACATTGCAGATTATTCAATCATTAATGCACAGAGGAAATTTCTCAGAAGAGAGTATAAAAGAGTTTGATTCCATCTAGATTGCCTAGTGGAACCTCAACTACCCTACCACTTTTGATCATTCTGAGGACTTCATGCAGCCAAATCATTGTTAATTTTATGTGACCCTCATAGACTTAAAAAGGCCAGTGGTGGTGTTGACATACCGAAACCTAAAATTGATCATGAAAAATCATTGATAATTGCCAAACTATATTTTGGGGGAAGAAAACGCTTCATATTTACATTGAAATAAGGGTCTCTCTAAGGTTTTAGACATTCAGTGTCTAAAACAGTGTGGTACAGGCACGCTGCAAACACAGTCATTCCGTTTTCCCACACTCCTGGCTGCAAACCAATTCATCTCAGAATAATGTGAAAGATAAACAAGTTTGACCCTTGTATCAAAACTGCTAATTTGTATTTTTCCTAAGGGGCAGAGAAATAATAGTTTTGATTTAAAAGATCTTCTCTTCTGATTCTTGCACATACATAGGCCCCATTTATATTAACAAAATGCTTAATTAAGCCAAAAAGATGACAGTATCAGTAAAAATTTGAAAACAATATTTGTCTTTACAAATTCAAATAGAGATGATCCCCCTTACATAATCAACTGTGTATTCTTTTTTTTTTTTTTCCTGAGACGGAGTCTCACTCTGTCACCCAGGCTGGAGTACTGTGGCTGGATCTCAGCTCACTGCAAGCTCCTCCTCCCAGGTTCACGCCATTCTCCTGCCTCAGCCTCCCAGTAGCTGGGACTACAGGCGCCGCCACCTCGCCCGGCTAGTTTTTTGTAGTTTTTAGTAGAGACGGGGTTTCACCGTGTTAGCCAAGATGGTCTCGATCTCCTGACCTCGTGATCCGCCCGTCTCAGCCTCCCGAAGTGCTGGGATTACAGGCTTGAGCCACCGCGCCCGGCCTACTGTGTATTCTTTTATATAGAATGTATACTTCTTTTTCCACAGTCAGATGTGGTTAATAATATATCCTGCTTTTCTTAAAGGAAAATATGATCCCCCAGATTAAGTAATAATAGTAATGAAGTAATAGATTGTTTTATTTGTAATCAGTAATTATGCAGTCACCAAATAAGTGGCCGTTATCTAAGGAACAAGCAATTATATGAGCTATGATTACTAAAGAAGTAATTATGATGAAAGATAAACCTCTCTTAGTTGTGCTATTTTTTGTTTCTGAAGACTGCCATTTACATAACAGTTTCTAATCCACAGAGAATATTTGTTTAGGTCTGAGAGAATGTGTATCTGTCATGCACAGTTTAGTACAGGAACCCTTGCCATTCACAGCCTTGACATTCTCAATTTCAGCTCTTCATTAGCGGTTTGAAGGACAGTGACTTCCTGTAACTTTTCTATGGCATGAATTTGAATCACTTGTTGTAGTGTTTCTGTGGAGGAATCTAGACTGCCTGGCACCACACTCCAGTGTTACTCAGGTCCGACATGTAGAGTCTCTTGTCTAGTGGGAAAATCTCTGTTTCCAGGACAAAAAAAAAAAAAAAAAAGAAGAAGAAAAAGAAGAATATCTGCTATTGATAGTGACACAATTAAGGAAACAGAGTGAACACAAAGATGTACTAGAAAGTGGGGAGAATTATAGACTGATGTTGTTGTAATGAATCTGGGAATTCTCAAGATTCTGAGAGCATGACCTTGTGATTAGGAAGGGGCTTTAATGAACTTGGTAGACAGGTAAGTCAAGTTGACCAGTGTCCCTTCTCAGGAATCTGACCATCAAGACTTGGTTTTAACTGGCATAATGTGACATAAGAATTTTATTTTAGAAATAATAACACTTAAAAAATGATATCTGGCAAAAATACCTACATTTCAGGTTGTTGTTATTGTTTTCTATTTGTCTCTGTTTTGGGATATTTTATGTTTTCTTAGCTCATTGGTAATTCTATGTGTTTATTCATGCTGCACATATAGAGAATAAGAGCTATGGTAGGCAGAGAAATGGAGATAGATGAGACGAGATCACCAATCGCTGAAAACATATGATGGATCAAAAGTTGCAAGCAGGTCTCATGAAACGTGTTCAGAAGTTAATTTATTTTTTGTAAGCAATTTCTTGCATTTAAAATGACAATTAATTATATAAACCATTTCTTTTGCAAACATTTAAAGATTGAGTTTTCCCTAAGTACTTGGAAATGTAAGTGCTTTTTTCAGAATGTACATCCTTTTTTGCCTTTTCCAATGAAGACAAAAATCAAAATAACTTCTACCTAATGCCGGCATCATTTTTTAACTGTAGAAATAACCTGTTAAAGTAATGCTGTTAATTCTGTTTTATAATATAAGACATATTTTTAAGTAGACACTTGGGTTTGAATTCATAGGAACTTAGAGGACTATATAGTTGAGTTACAACTAGAATTAAATCAATGAAACACCTCTTGCAACTAATCTCCTTTTAAAGTTGTTTAGCAGTGTTTCATGAGAAAGAGTCATGTTTATTGTCTTACTCTTCTAAGCCTTAACCACGAAATCAAGTCGATTTGATTTATTTTTAATTTTCCTTAATAGTAGGAATTGAATTAACCAAATTCAAAGTAAATTCTTATTTCTCCTAAAAAGACAAAACAACCTCTCAACTTTGGGATCTTATAATAATCCACAATTTGTCCAAAGTAATCCTTAGTCATTAAAAGAAGCCAAATAGTAAGAATAAGACCTCAAGTTGAGACTACACCCTCTTCTAAGACAGTCGTTCAACAGCTCCTGTCTCATGCATCCTCTTAAGTTTAAAGAGAGGAACATTTTTTGAAGTGTCTCCTTTGAAAACAGAAACCTGAATTCCTGATATTAACCAAGTAAGTTGATATCTATACAAGAGTAATGGGAAATATTCAAGAGTTTTTGGGTCTAGGGTCAAATTGCTAGGGTTTAAATTCCTGTTCCAGCACTGTCTAGATGGGTGACAAAATCATGAAGATGCTTAGTAATGGTATGAGTTAGGCATGTTACCTAAACTTGCTAAGCCTCAGTTTCCCCATCTATAAAATGTCAATAATAATAAAAATGCCTACTAATAGAGTTGTTGGGAGGATAAGCAAGATAATGCAAGTTAAAGTCCTTAATACAGAATCTGGCCATAACAAGTGTTCAGTTAAAGTCAGTTATTATTATTTATTCAACTGGAAGACATGGAATGCCTGCTCTGTGGTCGGTAATAGGATTCACAAATCTCTTCTGTCATCTAGACTGGGGACTAGAATCTAAACACACAAGCGTAATTTGAGGTCCAAGCTGAAATAAACAGGATTGGAGTCTTGAACTTCTCTCTCTGCCCTACTACATCCAGGGCTCCTAAGTTGAAGAGTTAATTGTGATTTTGATGGGATTAGGATGCCTGTTAAATTTATTTTCGTTTATTTCCATTTTTTTCCTGAGGATAAGCATACCTTGGTATATAGTAAAAGTGGCTAGCATACTCTGAAAAAAGTAGAACTTTGCCTGTCAGTTGACAGTCTTTTTAAAACTTCCTTTCAAAGATGCAGGTCTGAAGCTTCTTAAGAAATGTGTGCCGAGGCACAGCTAATGCGTGAGTACAATCATGCCTCAATGAACGGCGGGGATACATTCTGAGAAATGCATCGGTAGGCAGTTTCATCACTGGGAACATCACAGAGCGCACTTTCACAAACCTGGATGGTAGCACCTCCTACACACCTAGGCTGTATGATAGAGCCTATTGCTCCCAGGCTACAAACCTATATCATGTGTTATTGCACTGGATACTGTAGGCAGTTGTAACGCTGTGGTACTTGTGCATCTAAACATAGAAAAGGTAATATGTTGTGCTATAACATCACAATGGCTAGAATGTCACTAGGTGACGGGAATTTTTTGCTTCCACTATAATCTTATGGGACCACCATGGTACATGAGGTCTGCTGTTGACCAAAACATCCAAATGCTGCACATGACTGTATTTGTATTTGTCAGCATTTTTGTTTCCTGTCTTTATAAAGTCTCCTTTCTGCTACCATTTATTCTATGCTGAGTTGGTATCAGTGCGAATCTCGTATTAGGAAAAGGAGAGGGAATTAGAAAGAGGTGTTCACATAGCCTAAAAACTCACACGACAGGCACTTCTGTCTTATTTCAACTAAGTCATATGCCTTATTCCTTAAAGAACTTTAGTTCTGTTAGTCAGAAAGGTATTCCTGAATTGAAATAAAAACTATTGGCCGGGCGCGGTGGCTCAAGCCTGTAATCCCAGCACTTTGGGAGGCCGAGACGGGTGGATCACGAGGTCAGGCGATCGAGACCATCCTGGCTAACACGGTGAAACCCCGTCTCTACTAAAAAAAATACAAAACACTAGCCGGGCGAGGTGACGGGCGCCTGTAGTCCCAACTACTCGGGAGGCTGAGGCAGGAGAATGGCGTAAACGCGGGAGGCGGAGCTTGCAGTGAGCTGAGATCCGGCCACTGCACTCCAGCCTGGGCAACAGAGCGAGACTCCGTCTCAAAAAAAAAAAAAAAAAAAAAAAAAAAATTATGAATCACCGACTCACTTGCCCAGAGACAAACCTAACGGGAGTATATTGCTAGACTGAATCCACCTGAAACATTGGCTTTAATCTTCATGTGTGTTTAAAGCGTGTTGAGATGACTTTTTATTGGAGCCTGTCTATGAATGGAGCCTGTGAAGGTTTGTCCGCTGTTTGTGCAGTTTCTTTTCCTAAGGATAGGGGAGCAGAAGTGGGGCTGGAATGGCCGGGCTTGGAGGAGGAAGAACCATCAAGCCCTGTGCTTCAACAAGTAAAATTGTGTGTGCCTAACGACACAGGGCAAATAATTACTAGGCTTTAGTGACTTATAGTAAGAGAAGGGCAGTAAGGGCAATTCCTTGCCAGTGGTCATAGCTCTATGATTAGAAAAAGAAATATTTCTTTTCAGAAAGTATGAGGTAGAGAAAGAGGCCTCTGTTTAATTCAACAGTTCTTTATCACAGTGTTTCCAAAAATTTCCCTCACTTGACCCAGCCACTGTTTACAACTGTACATTCCTGTCCAACTACGGAAGTAGGGAATCAGACCACCTGAGAGATGGTCCTCTGAATTTCTATGTTTAAGAAGAACTCAGTTGAGTGTATGATCACTTAACTTTAGGAGACACTGCTATGTGGACTTAGATAAAAATGAGGGAATAAAAATGTATGTGAAAAGGCGTAATAATTGTAGAAAGGTAACATGTGGTATGCTGAACAGACAGGGGCCATCACTTGTTTTAAAGTAAGTTGTGTTCTGGACCAGCAGCAAAAAGAGAGGAACACCAGGGTCCAGAGGGCCTCTGCTTTATGGAAACTCGTACATGATGTGCAGCCTTGAAAATCTGAAAATGATTATTTTTGAAAATATTGAAAACAGTGCTTTTTCAGTCTTTGAAACCATATAGTATAGGATTACCCTTTTCTTTCTCTCGCTTCATCTTATACGGACTGCGCTTGCTGATAATGCCAACCTTTTCATTTTAGCAAAGTGCTTCCATGGAGAACTAAAATGAGCCAGGACCGATTGGATCCACAGGGCTTCCCATCTTTCCTATGACTTTGTGATGGAGTTTGCCTTAGTCTGTAGCTCTGTGGAAAAACTCCCTTCTGTGCTTTAGAGCCTGGGGTGAATAGGAGAACTTCTGAGGGGTCCCTCTGCAAGCTGTTCATGAGTCTGGAGAGTCTTCCGTGCACAGGATAAAGACCCCCCCACCTCCTACTCCAGCCATCCAGATCCTCCTGGCTTTGCCACCTGCTTGGACTGCTCTTCTCTCCTCCCAAATCCTGCAACCATCTTGAAATGCATTCTACAGCAGGGATTGCAGAGTGGCCAGCATTCTGTATGATAATAATATGTGTTCAATTTATATATGCTGGTTTAGTCTTTCGATTTTATCTGAAACCAGATCTATAGCATTAGACTCTTAGACCTTCATTTGTCCACTTTGGCTTCTAGAGCTCTTCTGTGCCCAGGGCCTGACTTTTACTAAAGACCATGATCTGCTCTCTAATGATCTGCCCACTCTTCACAAGTGCTCACTGAAGTGGGCTGATGGATATGGCTTTAATGTCTAAGTGAATAGTCATTAAGTCATTCAGCCATTATGTAAAGACACACTGGGACACTTAGACTAGGACATACTCCCATTTCCCAGTTTCTTTCTCTCCTTCTCTTTTTTTTCTTTTAACACAATTCTTACAAAGTCCCTTAACTTTGTTGAAATCCTGTGCTAGCCATTCCACAAATCATTATAGTCAGAAGTGACTTGGAGCACAAAACTACTAAGATAGAAGGGTTTCTTCCCCCTCAAGTATTAAAAAAAGTGGTCACACTGATGTTTTTGTACCAAAATTTTGGGCTATTTTGAATGATTTGGAGTTATATCAGTTATTGAAAGTGAATGTGTATGTTTTGTTTATGCAATTTTTTTATACCTACTTATTTTGCAGTTAGGCAGAAAAATAAAGCCTAATGGATTAAAAAGTCCAACTTTTTCCACACTGGATCAAAATTAATCTGAAATACAGAGCCATGTGAATGACGGGAGACTCAGGTTATTGAGGCAGACCCTGAGGGAGAATTCCGGATTTTCCTATTGTTACTTACAGACCAACATAGCAGCTGGGACTGTGCGGGTACATTATGCACATGTAAAAGAACGCAGTGATTCCTCTGTCCATCTTTAATCTCGGGGTCATTATTCTGGTTAGATTTGTGGGGCAAATGGGGGTAAGAACACATGAAAATGAACAAACTCGGGCCGGGCGCGGTGGCTCAAGCCTGTAATCCCAGCACTTTGGGAGGCCGAGACGGGCGGATCACGAGGTCAGGAGATCGAGACCATCCTGGCTAACATGGCGAAACCCCGTCTCTACTAAAAATACAAAAAACTAGCCGGGCGACATGGCGGGCGCCTGTAGTCCCAGCTACTCGGGAGGCTGAGGCAGGAGAATGGCGTGAACCCAGGAGTTGGAGCTTGCAGTGAGCTGAGATCTGGCCACTGCACTCCAGCCTGGGCAGCAGAGTGAGACTCCGTCTCAAAAAAAAAAAAAAGAAAAAAGAAAAGAAAATGAACAAACTTGTATGTAGGAAGCTCCACTTGATTGAGGAAATTACAACTGGAATTACAGTGAGGCTGGGCCTTTATGGGAGGGTTGTAGGGTGGAAGAGGCTGTGGGGGCTTTTGGTCCCCATGTGGGAGTGGGAACTCCACTGAGCAAGGCTGTGTGGCTGTGTGACCAGCAGGGCCACAGTGGTATGGCTGTCCCCACCCCACCCCAAGGGCCTTTTTTGTTTCTCCTCCTTCATTCTTCCCTTCCCCTCCTTTCCTCTTTGTGAGATGACAGAAGGCAATGGTGATGGGAGTGTCCATATCACAGAAGACCTTAGGTCTTCGGATGAAAAAAAATACAATTATATTGAACTGGGTTAGAACTGCACTTCTGATTTTTCCCCCCATTACCCGTTGAACTGTGTTGCCTGAGGAGAATGATTTGCTTTCTCTGTGCCCCTCTGTCTTCTTTTTAACTCTGTTCTTGCATGAGAATTGATCTGTAGATGTTTTTTTCTGTTTCTACACTTCTCAGTCCCTTTCATGCCTTCTCTCTGTGCCAAATCCAAATCATTCAAAATAGCCCAAAATTTTGGTATATAAACATCAGTGTGACCATATTTGAGGGGAAAAATACCCTTCTATCTTAGTAGTTTTATGCTCCAAGTCACTTCTGACTATAATGATTTGTGGATTGGCTAGCACAGGATTTCAACAAAGTTAAGGCCCCCCTTCCCCTGTTTTTCGCTTACTCCAGTCCTTCTTCACTCCCCAGGTCTCTCCGCTACCCCACCGCATGCATCTTTCCCTCACTCCTCACTTGCAGAGCTGCTGGGATGTTTCCCACCTGTCATCAATCCCTCTCTGCCCTGACCTCTCTCTATCCGGGCTGAGGCTACGTATCTTTAGAGCTGCTGTGCCAGGGTGGCTGGGGCCCTCTTGTGGGCCTACAGCTGCTCTTTGGGGTCCTTGCACCTGTGCTCACCTTCCTGATAGATCCCTTCAAGAGCAAGTTATTTGAGTTGTCCTCACTGTAGGGGTTAACAAATGCTGCTCATCTGCAGAAATGAGAGTCCACATGCTAAAAATAATCTGAAGCAATACAGGAGAGATGGAAGCCTGGCTGTGTAGTTTGCTTAGGACCCCGTGGGGTGAAGCCCCCTCAGGTCCCCAGATCCCTGGCCACAGTCACACAGACTGGTGCTGAATGGTGCACCCACCAGTGTTTGGGAGCTCTGGGAAGGAGATGGCTGAGGGTCGGAGGCTGTGCTTGTGACCACCTGGCCAGCTACCAGGCCACTCTGCCCTCCTACCTCACAGCCGACCTTGCAGAGTGGCTGGGAATGTGAGGCCTCTTCACTGGCCTTGTTTTCCTGTCCCCTGGGGCCCTGCAGTAGCCTCCCCTAGCACTTAGCCTGAAACCACAGAGCTCCCTGCCTGGGTCCCCCTCCTGTCTACCTTTCAATCTGTGCCACAGGCAGTGGTCAGGGCCTGCTCCATCAGTGAGCCACTCTCTTTGAGTATCTAAGTAACTAAATGCCAGGTCAGATTTCTCTGATGAGTCAGAGAAAGAGCGGTTTCTTAGCCCACAGGGCATGGTCTAGCTGTTCTGCAAATTGAGAGTGTGGTGCTGCCAGCAACCACTGAAATGATATGTCTTTTAGCCATGGAGACGTTCCTGGAATATTTTTGTCAGCTCCCATGAATTCTGACTATGAGTGGCCAGTCGTCCCTCTCTGGCTGCTTCAGGGAGATCTCAGGGCTGACCCACTTAGAGGACCTCACAGCCAAGGCAAGTAAGCCTCCTTTCTCTCCAGCCAGGATTCAGGCTTAGGTGCCTTCTACCCATATATCATGATTGCAGGACATTATTCTTGCCCTAGCTACTCTGTGAGTGCCAATCAAAATTATAGAAAGAGACTCGCAGCACACTTTAAGGCAGAGGTCTTCAAACAGGTATAAATATACCGTCGGAAAAAAATGATGGCTCTCAACAGGATATGTTGGCTCAGACTTTTCAGATCATTTGCTTCCTTATATATTGTGCTAAAATTAATCTCCACAGTGCTGCCTTCCTGCTAAGGCTTTCACAGTCAGTCTTTCTCACTTTATGAGAAAGAGATGCACCCATTTGGAGCCCTCTAATAGCCCTTGGGTAGCAAAAACCTCCCAGGTGTCAAACCAAGGAATGATTCAAATATTGATGAAAGAAGTCAGTGGTATTAGTGAGTGGGCAGCAATTTGTGGCTAACAAATCCTTTTACAAGCTAGCTGGTTTCTAATTCTTTGCTCTCCATAAAATTAAAGGAGGGCCTAATCAAGTTGCCAGGTGATAGATGAGTAAAAAATTATATTCCATGATAGATGACTATGTGACTGGGGTCATATAATTTGGAAAGAGTACAGTGAATTGAATAGATCTCTAAAAAGAAGCTGCTTCTGTTCCCATCTATTTATGCAAAGAAGGTTTTTTAGTTTTTAATTCTAAAAATAAAAAGGGAGGGAAAGAATAGAGTTGATACTGACCCCTGTTCATTTCACCCACAAGTCCATGAACTAACTGGAAAAAAAACCAGTATCTATCTCATATTAGATGCATTTACCATCAAATTGTACTATTAATGTTAATAATTATCTATCAAAAATATGACATTTATGTTTTTCAATTGTACACTAATAATATAACAAAAATAATTTTTTTTTACACTGAGAGATCTATGATCATCTTTTTTTCATTTTCATTTTAGTTTGTATATATACCTTTTATTTCAGGCAAGTATAATTGCATGATCAATTAGTTTTTTAAATAAAATATACTATTGAAAATAACATATATTTTAGTACATTATAATATATAACCTAAATGTAAATAATTTATTATTAGCCTGAAATACAGTATAGGAAGTACAATGGAAATAAAAACTCAAGGAGAAAAAGGAGTTATAAAAAATATCTAGTTTTTAAAAACTGTTTACATATTTTTTAAATGAACAATTTAAATTCCCAAATTGCTCAGATATTTGGATTCCATTGCAAAATTAAAATTGTAAAAGTTAAAATTGAAAATGATATCAATTGTATGTCCTTTACAGTTTTTAAAACGTAAACACTTTTAGGTTTCTACTTTAAATATCAGAGGAAGTGTTTAGTTTTGTATATACAAACAAATACTTGAAGACTGCTATTTAGGTTAGCCTCCATGGTTTCTAAACAAGGCTGCCCATCAAAGCACCTAGAGATGTTTTTACATTTTTACCAATACCATAGCTCAGGCCACACCCCAAACCTGCCAAATCAGTCTCTCACCAGATGGCTTAGGAGTTTATGGTTTTATAGATGTCTCCGGGAAAGTCAGCGAGTGGTTGGCTTGCCATCTGCTGCTTTACGGCACCAGAGGGACACAGCATGCTCCTGTCGGACACTGTTGAAGAGGGACTCTTCTCCAGCTCTCAGAGCCGAGGGTGGTGCCCTCGTGCTGCAGGTCAGGCAGAGAGAAGCCACTCAGTCAAGAGACAGTTTCCTTCTACTCCTTTATAGTAAATATAGCAAATCCTACAGGAACATGTAGTTGTGTTTGCTTACTGTCTTTTTTTTTTTTTTTTTTTTTTGAGACGGAGTTGTGCTTTTGTTGCCCAGGCTGGAGTGCAATGGTGTGATCTTGGCTCACCATAACCTCCACCTCCCAGGTTCAAGCGATTCTTCTGCCTCAGCCTCCCGAGTAGCTGGGATTACAGGCATGCACCACCACGCCCGGTTAATTTTTTGTATTTTTAGTAGGGACAGGGTTTCTCCATGTTGGTCAGGCTGGTCCCGAACTCCTGGCCTCAGGTGATCTGCCCGCCTCAGCCTCCCAAAGTGCTGGGATTACAGGCGTGAGCCACTGCACCTGGCTGGTTGTGCTTTCACTAAGGATTTTGAATCCAGATTTGAAAAGTTTGGGGTGGAAGATCTTTAAAACATTGCATTATTTTCTAACAAACTAAGAAAATCAGATTGTAGGTTTGCAAGAGAAAATGTCATATGGGAATTAAGACATGGTTTGCTTAAATAATGTTAAGTGCTGGAGAAATTTAGGAAACAATTGAATTAGCTGAATAAAGGAAAGAATCCAAAAAAAGCACCAGTGCTATTAATATCTAGATTTTGATTCTATTAAAGGAATAAGAATGAATTAGAAAGAGGGAGACTGAATTAGAATCTTTTAGGACAGCATAAAATGGAAGGAATGAAGGATGGCCCTCTTTTTGGTGCTCTCTGGGTGTCTGCTTCTGCTCGCACACAGTGAATGTTATGTGATTGGATGGATGCTAGAAGAAGAAAGGCAGCGTTGGCTCAACAGAGGACTTCTGGCTGCTTCACCTACAGCCATTTCCAGTATGAATGATGATGCAAGCTCAGTAACTAGTAACACAACCCATAACGGAGACAAGATGTGGGGAGGGAAAAACAATTCATATTCCCTTATGATAATCTGCTAGTTATGGATGTCAGGAGGGAGAACTGAGGACCTGATGGTTTACACTGCAGTTTGAGGGCTATGAGAATGCCACTGATGCTTTAGGGTAATACCATAAAAGCTGTAACAACTATTGATGATTCAGCTCAACCATCATCTCAGCCATTTCCATATGTCTATAATCTGATTCTCTCCTGCTTTGTGGTTCTTTGAATGCGGTGTCTCCACACACCTCCATATTAGGTGATGCATTGCTGGTATATTCATACCATTTAGTAGGATGTGTCCTTAACCACATCAACTGTTAATGAGCTACTTGTTAAGGAACTGCTTGTGAAAAATGGATTTATGCTACTTCATGGATGAAAAGTATTCACTTTGTGATATCTTTAATGTGATTACATGAATGGATAAAATAAGCTTCATATGAGCTTTCTATTTTAAACTTTAAAATGAAGTATGTCTAACACCAATGCTCTGGGTTCAGCTAAATTTTTTTTTTTTTTTTTTTTTTTTGAGACACAGTCTCTCTCTGTAGCCCTGGCTGGAGTGCAGTGGCATGATCTCAGCTCACTGCAAGCTCCACCTCCTGGGTTCACGCCATTCTCCTGCCTCAGCCTCCCAAGTAGCTGGGACTACAGGCGCCTGTCACCACACCCGGCTAATTTGTTGTACTTTTAGTAGAAATGGGGTTTCATCATGTTAGCCAGGATGGTCTTGATCTCCTGACCTCATGATCTGCCCGCCTCGGCCTCCCAAAGTGCTGGGATTACAGACGTGAGCCACCGTGCCTGGCCGGGTTCAGCTAAACTTTTAAAAACAAAGTTTCATGACTGAAATTCCTGATTAAAATTACAGTAAAAATTTTTCACTAAAGTTGTGCCTAATTGTATGTTGTGCCTGAGAATTATGGTACCATGAATAAGTAACTAAATGCCCAGACTAAAGGCCTCTACACTGGCCAAATAAAATGTTTTAATGAAAATCAAAGGTCTTGCTTACTTGGCAATGTCAGGCCCTAATGGTCCGGATCTGTTCTTCATGAAGTGCAGGAACATCTCTATCATGGCTGCCACTGATTCCAATCTGGCAGCCAACAAATTCAGGGCAGAATTCCTCTGCCTGTGCAGATCAACCAGGTTGGGTCTCCATGGCCCGAGACCAAATAATGTAATATCTGCGCTATCCTGATGGGGATTTTATCAAAGTAATGGCTGATTGTGACAATGACATCTACTCATCCTGGATAACTTGTAGTGTGATGCCAAATCTAAAACATACCTTCCTGAATGTCAATAGCCTTTTTTATGGAATATGGTGTGGATGGTCAAAAACCAGTACAAGTAGTATAAGAACAACTTTAAATTGATAATGAGGAATTAATTATTGAGGGTCTAAGTCAAGAGAAGTTGTAAGTATGATGTTATAAATAGGTGCATATTTTTATATGTTATAATAAAATGTATATATAACTATGTGTTAATACATTTATTTGTATAACTGTAACTTGTTTGGGTGCTTTCAGATAAACTGGGAAATGGATTCTTACTTTTGGATACACTTGTCATCATTTAAAAAATTGTAGTAAAATACTGATTTTGCTAGAAAAATTATGTTCATATCTTAGAAAATGTTAGAATACTCATATCTGCCAGAAAGTTGTTATAATAAATAAGAATCATTACAATGTGAATGGCATTCCTATAGCTATATAATATATAACCCTATAATAGTGGGTGGTAGCCAGAATCCTTTTATGACATTAGGTCAAGTATAACAAACACACCCTGGCTCCCTCTTTGTTATAGTGAGAGATGCTATGTATCTTGATGTCTACAGAAAATATAATTTAGCCTTAACTTTAGCAAACTCACAATCTAAGTTTGAAACAGCTATAAACACCCCATCTTCCTGCAATTGGAAATGACATGCAAAGCAATTTTTTAAAAGATTCAGCTCACGTATAAGGAAGCGATTAAAAACTTATCTCAATGTAGACAACAAGGTTGAGGTAATAAATGCACTTGCAGTACTTACAGTTTGTATTTAGGAAGTTCTTACATATTAACGCAGCATTGTAAAGTGGTTCATTACAGAGCTTTACAGTGATAGAACAGTGATAGAAGGTCAAAGGCACTTCCCAAAACAACAGTGGACTGGGTCAGACTTTGTTTACGAAAAAGAAAAAAGAAAAGCTATGGTAAAACTAGAGAGGTGAATATCAGAATTCAGCTATCCATAGATTGCTAAACTGCACAATTTCCTTTCTATGATATCACATTACATTTAGGAACAGGAAATAATGAATCTAAAGTGCTTAGCATTGTGTGTAGTTCATAGATAATTGTTAGTTTTTGTCATCATTTCCTTTTATCTAAAACACCCATTAATAACTCACATCATTTAGGTACTGTGTGCTTTCTAAAATAATTCTGCATATTGTTATTTTAGTTCATCTTTAGCACAGACCTATCTGTAAGTTATCTTTAGGTTCCCATTGTGCAGATGAGGGAACAGAGGCTTAGGGATATTAATGACCTGCACACAGTTTCAGAGTTCATAAGTAACAGGATCTGAGCATTGAGTCTTTGGACTGTTAATTTGACACTCTACCAAATGCCAACTCTTCTGATCACAGCTATGGATCACTAACATTAGAGAAAATAATCAAACAACTCGTCTAGCTAGATCAATGGTCCCTTTAGTGTTGGACCGTAAGATGGCCATGTAATAGTAGCAGCTAACATTTATCCAAGGCTTATTACATGACGGATACTATGTTATGCACTTTATTTGCATTGTTTTTTAATTTTCTCAGTATCGTTTTGGGTAGGTGCTATTATTTTCTCCATTTTTCTGATGAAGAAACCAAAGCTTAAAAAGGTTAAATTGCTTGCCTGAGGTCGAGTAACTGTCAAGTTGTAGAACTCTGTATCAATTATAACCTCCGATTCCAAAGCCCTCAACTCCAAACTGCATCACTATGTCATCCACATCAGTTAGACAATACCATGTGGGTAAATCTGTATCTTTTTTTCTTTTTCAAGTTGGAGCCTGGGTCTGTCACCTAGGCTGGACTGTAGTGGCACGATCTTGGCTCACAGCTGCAACCTCCGCCTCCTCGGTTCAAGCAATTCTCCTGCCTCAGCCTCCTAAGTAGCTGGGATTACGGGTGCTCACCAAAACGCCCAGCTAATTTTTGTATTTTTAGTAGAGACAGAGTTTCACCATGTTGGCCAGGCTGGCCTTGAACTCTTGACTTCAGGTCATCCACCTGCCTGGGCCTCCCAAAGTGCTGGGATTACAGGCATGAACCAGCACACCCAGCCAGTCTATATCCTTTTACAATTCCAGTAAGAGATGGTGAGGGTGAAGGTAGCCAGACATGTGATTACAAATACAGCTACATATTCAGAACTTTTGGTGGATAATTTAGGTAATCCTACAATTTATACTTCATCTATTTGCTAAGAAAATTAAGTATAAACATAATATTAGTAAAATGTTTATGGAAATAGAAGTGATCACAGCTTTTCCAAGCATTTAAGACATATGAGTTAAAAAATCACTTTATCCAATCAATCAGGTTATTCTCTAATTCAGATTTGCAATAATATGTTGACACAGCAGTATGATTTAGTGTGATTTTTACTGTTACAAAAAGAAAAGCCTTGCTATGAAAGTTGTAAAGGACAGAGGTATCTGTGGCTGCTTGACTATGCATGAGATAATTACCTTCCGGACTTCTGTAACATATGCCAGCAGAAACAGGAATGTTTTAATATTTTAATTATGGCTAAACAGGTCACACATTTGGTAATAAACTAAGACAGAACTTTATGTTTGTAGACAGTTGCTATTAGCTGTGTTAGTATTGAATCATAGTTAACAATGGGCCAACTGAATCTTACAAAAATATCCTTTCAATTTATGTTAACTTATAAGGTAGGTACTACTTATTTGAGAAGCATTTCCTGCCAGTGGAAACATCATATTAATTTCTTGGGGATTTTGTTACTGTTGTGGTTATTTGTTGTTTTTTTAAGGATGTGTATTGGCTCCAGCACAGATAATGAAACAAATGTGAATTTAAAAATAAATCAGGTTTATAAAATTGATTTTATGTCTGCTAGTTGAAAGTCTTGAAGAAATCAAGATTAATCAGTACTTTGTCCTTTCGATATATATCTGCAGAACCTAGAATAAGGCAGGCAAATAAAGAGGTACTGAAAAATATTGTGGTTGCAGTCAAATTGAGAAGACAATGCATCTGAAAAATTGTCATGTCATTGGGACATTTCTATGCCAACAATAGGTGTGGTGACAGCCCACGCTGTGATAATGCAAGCTTAGTTTAACCTGCACAGTAAGGAGACTACTCCGTTATATTTATATATCCCTGTCTTCTCTAGACTGGAGAGTAATTTAAAATTTGTCATTTTTCTCATAGCATTTCTGGGAAAATTGAGACCCAGAGAATGTCTGGAATGCATCACGGAGGACACAGGTGTTATGTGGTGGGCAGCCCCCTCCCCTCTCCACTTTCACCTCTTACCCTTTCTCTAGGAAAGCTTGCTATTTCTATGGCTAAAATTTGTGACTTAAGTGGGGAGCTTTGTAACCATAAGCTATAAGAACTGAAGTTTTAGACCTGTTTCTGGAATTTTCCAGTGTTCTGTGTGAAGTGGGGGATGGCTGCATGGCCCAATTGAAAGCCAATGTTCTGACAGCCCTGGAGAAGTGCTGAAATCGTCTGCACAGTCCTGCTGACGTGGTACAGCCTCTTGTTGCCTACAAAGTCCAGCATTTACAGAAAAGGATGGTTTCCAGTCAGTATCTTGTGTCCATATAGGGCCTCTATTTGTGTTGTTTGAGAAATGTGTTATTAAATCAGATGTCCTCTATTAAAAAGGAGTGTCTTTTTTTGGCTGACAAAACTAAGACATGGTTTCTTTATTTACAAAATGGAGGCCGTGATATGAGCTTTATTACCTGCATTAAAGAAGAGTAACTGCTCAAGAATTTTCCCACTCAGGCAAATGGTGTGAAGAGGAAAGAACTGATGCCAACAACTGCTCAGATTCTAATAAGGACAAAATCCTAACAAGGGAGTTGGCTCCAAATTTGAAGGGCACTTGATAGCTTGGACCTGCCTTTTAAAAGTTGGTGAATACATAATCAGTCGGGGGGATGAGGGACCTGAGGGTTCGATATGTCATTACAGCCAGTTGGCTCGTGGCCTTACGAGAAGTGAAATGATTTATGGAACCAGAGTGGGATAACTACCGAAGGAGGCTGGGAGTTGCCTCGGGAGGTTTATAGAAAAGGGTGAAGCAATGTAGTTTCTAGGCTGGAGTCATGCCCTGAAACGATGCCCTCGCCAAGGGGCCCCTCCACAAAAGTGGAATTCATCTTCAGTGCCTTCCAGACAATTCCAGACCAACAATTAACATTTCAGGGTTTGCCAAGGAGCGTTAGTTTCCTGCTCAGCAATTGGCTTACTATAAGGCTCTTTTAGGTGTGTTTTCCAAAGTTTTGTCCTCGTGGCTCACCTGGAAATGATAACCAGCACTTATAGCTGGAGGTCTGGGGTTTCCTGGGCTCCTTGCCCTATGCTGGGATCTCAGCGTACTTGTGACTTGTAGCTTTCAAGGTATTGGAGTACTTTCATTTGGGTAAGATTTAAGTCTGCTTCTAAGCAAAGGCCAGGCAGACTAAAACGGAACTTTGTTGATGAAGATTTGCAGAATGAAATGAGACCCTTTCTAAAGTCAAAGGCTCGAAGGCAAACTTTTTTTCAAGGTCCAAAAGAGCAACCTTTAGAGATGGAGATTTCCAAGCTCATTGCAAAGTCTGCAGAGCAGCCCTGCTGGCTTGTCCGCCCTGACCTTTAGGGAGAGTCTGTGGATCCAGCCAGAGCTGGAGGGTTGGTCACACTTCACTGAACAAAGTTGCAGGCATTTGAAAGACCAAGGAGACTGCTTCACTGAGTGCTTATTCCCTGTGTAGCAAGGTAGAAACAATTTCAGGCTTGGCAAAATGTGGGGTAAGGAGCTTGGCACAGAATAGCTACCAGGGTGTTGGATAAAATGACAGGCATGTGGTGTGCACAGCCCAACTGGCACCAGCTGTGATTCATTGTCTGTAATAATAAAGCATTGGCCTGCCGATCACTGCGCCTGTAACTTGGCTTTGCACTATTGTGCCTGCCACGCTGTCCTCGCTTCTCTGCCCCCCAACCCCCCTGCCCCCGCCAACCCAGTCCCCAACTGCATCTTCACACACCTCACAGCTGCATCTGCTGGGGAAAGGTTCTCAAAGGTGGGCATGAAAACGACATGGCACAGATGAATAAGAGTTGATTTTATTGCACCTAGTTACTTTCAGGGGAGTCATGAGCGGTCCCTGTGTTTCCCAAGTTCCCTGAGGATAAAGATTACTGTGGGAGTGGTTAGATTTCATAAGAGAGACCTCATCTCAGACCTACTGAATGAGCCTGACGTAAGATAGGCTTGGTAGCCTGTGTGTACAATAAGCTTCCAGGTCCTTCTTGCTGGGGAGGTTTGAAGAAGAGTGTGGCAGGGCAGCATTGCTCAGCCTGGGCTGGAGTTAGAAACACCTGGGGAACCTGACTCAGCACCATGTCCAGAACATACCCAGACAAGTTAACTCACAGGCTTTGGTGATGGGGTCCCAGCATTGCTGTCTTTTAAACTCCCCAGGTCACTGGAATGTATAGCCAACACTGAAAACCACTAAGCTGCAGAGAATGATTCATAAAGGGGTTTCCAGCTCTTGGGAAAATCTGTATCTTAACAAGCACTCGTGTAACTTTTGTGTCCAAAGAGCACTTTACAGGGCACTATGAAGATACATGGCCTTATTTTAAGTAACAGAAAGAACCTCACCTTTCTGGAGCCTTTGATTCACTGTAAGAGATGTGTATATAAAGTGAATCCATAGTAGTTTTGGGTGGTTTGTTTTTGTTTGTTTTTAGACAGGGTCTTGCTCTGTCCCCTAGGCTGGAGTACAGTGGTGTAATCAGAGCTCACTGCAGCCTCAACCTCCCATACTCAAGCAACCCTCCCACCGCAGTCTCCGGAGTAGCTGGGACTATAGCAAGTGCCAACACACCCTGCTAATTTATTTTTATTGTTTTGTAGAAACAGGTCTCGCAATGTTTCCCAGGCTGGTCTTGAACTCCTGGCTTCAAGTAATCCTCCCATCTCGGCCTCCTAAAATAAATCCAAAGTTATTGACCAACAAATCACAATGACAAGCAGTATTAAAAATGGAATTAAATGGAATGGACAAACTTCATGTCACCATTTAGCCACCAAAATATTTATATTATATATAATTTTTTCTTTTAAATAATTGTGATAAAAATCTTCACACATACATCTGTGTGTAATTCTCTGATATTTTGGTTAAATTCTGAAGCACAAAAGTTCATGGCCAAAGAGTATAAATATTTGTGAGTGTTGATAAATATTGCCAGATGTCACCCACAAAGGCTGTGCCAGTTTATACCCATGTAGCCCATGTCTGCAACTCTTTTCTACACAAGAGGTCATCAATAAAAAACGAAACACATGAACAAAAAACTTGGATAATGTAAATCTGAGGACACAGAGAGTAGAGAAAGATTGGAATTTGGAGTGGGTTAAGGAAGGGATGATTCCTGGAAAGAATATTTTGAGCTGGAATTTCAAGCATATAACTTCTCATCCCTGAGAATAGTTTATAAAAAATGTAAAAGTACATTTTCTATACTTCTCTTAGTTTCTGGTAATAATAGAAATGACAAAATGGAAGAGAATAAGAATGACTCGATGGTACATTTTCACATTTTGATAGCAGATACAAAAAGGTCTGAGATGCTCCCAACAGGGGCACTGTTAGATGAAATGGAAGGCAGTTGGGTGGGCCCTTGGTGCCTGGTGAGGCACTGACCCAGCTCATGTGAGTCAGGTGTAACTCATGTTCCTAATTGCTGCCGATGAGCTGTGGAAACAGTTCCCCAGCAGGCTTTCCGGAAGTGCTGTGATTACTGCTAGCACAGCTGGAAAAGTGAAAAATACCCCTTTGATTCTGTGCTTTCTTATATTTACTAAAACATAAGCAGCAAAATAAAATTTTTCTTATTTTGAGTAAAGGAGATAGTTATTAGACCAGCCTTTTCTAAGGAGCAAAAAGCTTTCCTGCCTAGTTGATCACATTTTACAATTTTCATGTCATACAACATGCACATTGTACTTTGTGATATTTTATTTTGTTTCGTACTTAAATTATTTGACATGTATTTGTTGTCATAAAATTAGACTCAAATTTAGAGGCAGAGAGTGTTCCTTCTATTCTGTTGTTATGCTGAGAGGCTCCATAAAGACTTGGGAAATAAATGAACAAATGTACTTAGGATGACAACAAACTGAAAACAGCAAATTCAGAAAAAAAGAAGTACGGCATTATTTTCTTGGGATACTGGCCAAAGAATGTTCCCTATAACATCTTTCTAATTATTTGTGAAAAATGTGACCTAGAGAAATAAACATTGTTTAATTTCCATTCTTTTGCAGTATCATTTACACAATAATTTTAAGGAGGTAGTAAATCCATAGTAAAGTTTTATATTTGATAAAACATCAGATGTGGGAATTCAAGTAAGTCATTTTTCTCTGGAGCATCTCATGATGAGAAAATGTATGTCCCATATGGTCTTAGGGCATAGATTAATAAAAATAACTTATGAAGTATGTAAAATTTCCTTCATCCACAGCACACACAAAACAAAAAACATTCTTTTTCCTTTTGTTCATCTACATTTATTGAGTGTCTGCTCTGAGCCAGAGATGAAAGCACAAATAAACCTACAATTATGATAAAGAAAACCCCAACTTCTCAAAAAGAGAAACTACCAGATAAACCACAAATATTATCCCTGAAAAAGTTAGACTGTTCACCTTAGCAGGCATTTGATTTTTGACATACTTATGATTTTGCAGAAACGTTAAGTTTTGGTTAAAAATATGCAGTTTGGAAGACCATTTTTTTCATGGTCAGGAGTAAAGATTTAGATTTGAACTGATGAAAGAAATCCCATATAGTTATTGCAGAAAGAATGTAAATTATACTAAAGATGCCAAGACTTAGAATTACAGAGCATTCTTGCAGGAATGGGAATTGGAGACCCTCTCATTCAGCAGAATAACTGACACATATTAGAAGACCACCCTGCCCCACAGCATAGTCTGCCTAATCAGGGAGAATCCAGCTAAGTCCTGTGATCCATATGGCATTTCTACTAGCAATAGAGGCTTGGAAGAAAAATTTCACTCTCTCCAAATTCCCAAACCGAAAGCACGCTGAGCAGGGAAGGAGAGGTCCTGCCTCAGATGGCATGGTGCTCTGCTGTCCCGTTCTCATCTCCCCTGCCTCACTGGTAAGGACTGTACTTCTTTGCAGCCTCCAAGCTAGCTAGCTAGAATTTAACATCTAGCATGCATGGGTCTTGGGGGCAGGGTGGGGCAGTGGCTGGCCAGTGGGTGACCTGCGCAACACCCCTGTTCCTCCTTCAGTGGGACATTTGTGTCCAGAGCCTATCTACAAATAGAGATTCAGGATGCCGTGTCAATCTCTCATTCTCTGTGAGCATGCCTTTCCTCAGGCATCACCCGAACCCTAATTATTCCATTCATTCCCTGCACCAGAGATTGTATCATACTGTACACGTGTGTACTGGGCTTTCTTTCATGCGTGACACACTTGTCAGCCCCATTACATTTTGAGTTCTGTCACAGCAGGGATCTTTATTACCTTGTCATTATCATCCCCAGCCCCACTCCTTCCTCAATTACTGTCCATTCTCTTGCAAAATACGAATGTCACACCTTATACACACACACACACACACACACACACACACACACGTCTCTTGTCCCTATTGAATTTTTAGTAAATGAGAAATCAATCCTTGCTCATCTTCTCATGAAGAGGAGGAGGAGGATGAGGAGGAAGAGGAAGAAGAAGAAGAGGAAAAGGAGGGGGGGAAGAATGGGGAGGGGAGAGACGGAGGGGGGAGGGAGAATCAATTTGGGCCATGTGATTAAATCTAAGAAACCAGAGAGGTTGATTCTAGGGTGTCTAGACCTCAACTCCACCATATTCCCCAGGCCCTCTCTTCTTCCTCGACTCCCCTTGTTATAACTGCTTCAGGAAACCATGTCATAAATGTTTGGAGACAACGTTTGACCCACAAACTTCCAGCTGCCTTGTTTTGGCAGAATGGTGGTAGCCTGTGGGCTATAGTGATCCTCTGGTCTAATGTGAAATGTTTTTATTATTATGTTTATTGTGTATATTTAAGGTGCACATCATGATGTTTTGACAGACATATTCATAAATGACTATTACAGTCAAGCAATTAACATATTCCTCATCTCACAGAGTTACCTTTTCTGTGTGTGGTCAGAGCACCTAAAATCTGTTCTTGTTAGCAAATTTCCAGTATGTAATATTATTAACTAGAGTCCTAGTGCTGTATTTTAGTTAAAAAAGCTCAAGTCTGTAAAACCCAATTCGCTTGTTCTATGGCACACGTAGTAGCAGAGATATGATGAAAATTCCTCACATTTAGTATTTTTCCCAATACACCTGTTAGCCATTAGGGAAAATACCTTTAATGTGTTATTTTAGATCCAGTGATTAAGTGGGAATAAAGTTTCTCATTGTTGTAGTTTGTTTTGTTTTGTTTTGTTTTTTATTTTTTTATTTTAATTTTTTTGAGATCGAGTCTCCTTCTATCACCCAGGCAGTGGCGCTGAGAGACAGGACTAGCTGGATTTCCTAGGCTAAGAATCCCTAAGCCTAGCTGGGAAGGTGACCAGGTCCACCTTTAAACAGGAGGCTTGCAACTTAGCTCGCACCCGACCAATCAGAGAGCTCACTAAAATGCTAATTAGGCAAAACCAGGCGGTAAAGAAATAGCCAACCATCTATCACCTGAGAGCACAGCAGGAGTGCCAATGATCAGGATATAAACCCAAGCATTGGAGCTAGCAACTGGCAACCCTCTTTGGGTTCCCTCCGTTTGGGAGCTGTGATTTCACTTTATTAAATCTTGCAACTGCACTCTTCTGGTCAGTGTTTGTTAGGGCTGGAGCTGATCTTTCGCTCGCCTTCCACCACTGCTGTTTGCCGCCCCCACAGACCTGCCGCTGACTTCCATCCCTTCTGATCGGACAGAGTGTCCTCTGTGCTCCCGATCCACAAGGTGCCCATTGCCGCTCCCTATCAGGCTAGAGGCTCGCCATTGTTCCTGCACTGCTAAGGGCCCAGGGTTTGTCCTCACTGAGTTGAACACTAGTCACTGGGTTGCACGGTTCTCTTTGTGATCCACAGCTTCTGACAGAGCTATAACACTCACTGCATGGCCCAAGATTCCATTCCTTGGAATCTATGAGGCCAAGAACCCCAGGTCAGAGAACACAAGGCTTGCCACCATATTGGAAATGGCCCAGGGTCATCTTGGGAGCTCTGGGAGCAAGGACCCCAGGTAACACAAGGTGGTCAGGCTACAGCTTGGTTTTATACATTTTAGGGAGACATAAGACATCAATCAATACATATAAGATGTACATGGGTTTGGTCCAACTTGGAATGAGGTGGCGGAGGCCCCAAGGGGGTGGAGGGGCAGGGAGCTTCCAGGTCATAGGTGGATTCAAAGATTTTCTGATTGGCAATTGGTTGAAAGTGTTTATCTAAAAACCTGGAATCAACAGAAGGGACTGTCTGGGTGGAAATAAAAATGCAGAGGGGTGGGGTTGCAGAGACCAAGGTTCTTATTATGCAGATGAAGCCTCCAGGTGGCAGGCTTCAGAGGCAATAGATTGTAAATGTTTCTTATTAGACTTTAAAAGGTACCATATACGTAGTTAATTCTCTCCTGGATCAGGAAAAAGACATGGAAAATGACGAGGATTCTTTACAGAATGTAGATTTTCCCCACAGGAGAGAGTTTTGCAGAACCATTTCAAAGTAGGTCAAAGAAATATATTTTGGAGTAAAATACTTAGATTTTATTCAGGATCTGCTCTCTGTCATGTTGGTATCTGGGTCTGTTTTGTCAGTCTTAAGGTCTCTGTTTTAATATTAATGCTGGTCAGCTGTGCCTGAATTCCAAGTGGAGGGAGGTATAATGAGGCATATCCTACCATCTATTCCCACCATGGCCTAAACTAGTACTTCAGGTTTACTTTAAAATGCCATTGGCTGAGGAGAGGGCCAAAGGCATTAAAGGCAGTTGATTGGGAAGCTTATAATTTTATTTTTGGTTTACACCTTTTTGTGTCCTTAAAAATTCAGAGGCTACTACTATGAGTACTATTCATGGAATTCAGACAGAAGTAAATCTCATCACAGCAAAACTCTGCAAGGGATCATACATTCCTGGGTTTTCTCCATTCTGAGCACCAGACTCGACTAAATTGTTGGGTGGTGTTCACCCAGTTTTTGTGTCAGAGTAGCTATACATTACAGAGTATAGGAATTATTTTAAAATATTAGAATTATTTATTAAAGAATATTGGAATACCAAAATAAAATTTACTGAAAAGGATTGATTGCACACTGTAAAATAAAGATATTATTATCTTCAAAGCAAAATTAGGAATGCTTCTGTTCTCAAGATATTGGAACATCAGGACACTCCTCAGTCTGGGTCTGTTTAGTAAACATTATCAATCTGTTTCTTTAACCATAAATATCTAGAGGCTAGGAATGCCTAACTTTCTGAGAATGCAACTCAGCAAGTCCCGGCCTCATTTTCCTAGCCCTCACTTAAGGTGGAGTTGCTCTGGCTCCAACACCTCTGACAAAATCAGTCTCCTTGAAAATTCAGAGACTGGGGTTTCTGAAGAACAGTTTGGTGAATAGGGGTCAGAGGGTGGGGAGTGATGATTGGTTGGGGCGGAGATGAAATCACAGGGAGTTGAAGCTGGCCTCTTGCACTAAGTCAGTTCCTGGGTTGGGGCTGCAAGACCAGATGAGCCAGTTTATCAATCTGGGTGGCATCAGCTGATCCATGGAGTGCAGGGTCTGAAAAATATCTCAAGCACCAATCTTAGGTTTTACAATAGTGATGTAACCTCTAGGAGCAATTGGGAAAGTTTAGAATCTTGCGGTCTCAAGCTGCATAACTCCTAAATCATAATTTCTAATGCTGTGACTAATTTGTTAGTCTTTCAATGTGTAGTCTGGCTCCCAGGCAAGAAGGGGGTTTGTTTTGGGAAAGGGCTGCTATCATCTTTGTTTCAAAATTAAATGATAAACTAAGTTCCTGCCAAGGTAGTTCAGCCTATGCCCAGGAATGGACAGGAACATTTTGGAGGTTAGAAGTAAGATGGACTCAGTTAGGTCAGATCTCTTTCACTACCGTAATTTTCTCAGTTATAATTTTTGCAAAGGCAGTTTCAATAGAATCAATAACAGTTTACTATTAATACTTTTTTTTTTTTTTGAGATGAGTCTCGTTCTGTCGCCCAGGATGGAGTGCTGTGGTGCAATCTCCGCCCACTGCAAGTTCCACCCCCCAGGCTCAAGTACTTCTCCTGTTTCAGTCTCCCAAGTAGTTGGGATTACAGCCTTGCGCCACCACACCTGGCTAATTCTTGTATTTTCAGTAGAGACAGGGTTTCACCATGTTGGCCAGGCTGGTCTCTAGTGATTTGCCTGCCTCAGCCTTCTAAAGTGCTGGGATTACAGGTGTGAGCCACCACGCCCAGCTGTTTAGTGCTTGCTATTCACTTTGTCAGTTGAGACAAAGTAAAATAAAAATTTAAGTAACTAAAACACAATTTAGTAAATTTAAAACCCCGGGTACCTGTATGCATATTATGAATAAAAATGCTAGATTGTAAACATGCTGAGGGCAATATCATTTCTAGGCTCATCCAAGTCAAACATGCTGCCTTATTTAAATTTTCACAGTGCTTAACTTAGTGTCTAGTACTATTTTATTTTCTGTTTTTTACATAATACTTAGCTCAATACCCTACTATAGTGAGTATTGTACATATGGCAATAAAGAATGAATAAATGAATGAGAAGATTAATTTGTCCTGAATATCCAGCTATCATTAATCACATTTATACAGGCACATGGACATCACCAAAATATATTGAGTAGTGATGGTTTTTCATTTTAAAACACCGCAGTTTCATTTAGGCAAGCCCCTCAATCTCATTGAAACTGAAGTTTTGCATTCCTGTAATGACCGTGGTAATCTAGAGTTTAATTCTCTGGCCCAGGGGTGGAGTGGGCAGGGTTGCACTGACCCCCAAGTGCCCTGTTTATCTGTGGGTACCTGAGAGGAGGGGTAAAAGGAGGAGGAACTACCCTCCACTTCACTGTGTGAAGGAGCTTCCTGCTTGTCTCTGGGACCAGTAATAAAACAAAACAAAGCATCATTATTTTGTGTCTTTCTTGATGTCAGAGAGAATTTTGATTTATGAAATACACGTACAAAAGAAGAAAATATGCCAGAAATTATTCTTTCTCCAGGGTATGTGTCTTTAGCAACATAGAATAGTAAATTGTGATTCTACTGTCAGTGATTTTTTAATTGTCAAAAAATCATTTGCCTCTTAAACTTACTTGGGTTTAGAGTATGGTTAAAAAAAACAAAAGTCCTAAAGCCAGGCCAAGTTTGTTATTTTTTCCCTTACTCTTCATTTAGCTGCTGAGTATTATCACATGCAATAGATCATAACTCCTCATTCGTCTCCTATGACATTAGGGGGAACCCTGTTATTGAGGTCATAACTTGCCCAAACATGTGTAGGTCATATGACTAAACTGGTCCAACAAAACTCCTTGGGTGCATATAGCATAATAAGGCTTTTTCTGGAATAAGTAGTTAAGAATTATTTCAATCTTAAAATATTTTTCCCACAGAATAGAAAAAAGGGAACACACCTTAGACACAATTCATTATATGATAAGAAACTGCATAAGATCAGTAAAAGAAAGAAAAATTTCAGACCAATTGCACTCATGAATACAGAAGTTAAATTGCCAGACAAAATACTAGCAAACTGAATCCAACTAGGATCAAATTGGATTCATCTTTAGAACGCAAGAATAATTTAACATTAGAAAACCTATAAATGTAATTTACCGTAACAGTAGACAAAAATGTTAAAAAATCTGATTTTTAGATTTTTAGGTTAAAAGCCTCTGTTTAATAATCATCTTATTTGATGTAGGAAAAATATAACAAAATTCAACAACTAATTATGATTAAACTCTCTCAGAAACTAGCACAAGAACATACTTCCTTAAACTGAGAAAGGGCCTCTACCTATAACAAACATTATTCTTAGTAGTGAGTCATCAGAAATATTTCCTTTAAAATCAAGAGCAAGACAAAAATGCCCACTAGTGCTGATTTTGTTTTGAGGTATTGAATGATGCAAGAACACAAAATAAATGATGATGATGGTTGAAAAGAAACTGTTTTCTAGATGGCATGATTGTCTACATAGAAAACTGCCCTCTCCCCACAAAAACATAGCACTTACCACTTTAGTAGAATCTAAACACATAAGTTACTAAAGAAGAATACATATGATGAAAATAAACCAGACAATTATGGAAAAATCTTATAAGTCATTGGACATTTTTATAGAGGAACTAACTAAGTGGATATATAGTATACTCATGGATAGGAAAATTAAAAATCATGCATTATCAATTCTCTACAAATCGATCAAGGAAAATGTAATCCAGATCCATAGAGTACTTTCACAGGAATTTGACAAATTGATTCTAAAATGTATATGGAAGGGAAATGGGGGCAAAAAAGCAAGTATTGCCGAAACTCTCCTGGAGAAGCAAATGAGGTGGCACATGCCCTGCTTGCCATCAAGCCCTAGTAACCAAAGAATTAAAATTGAGTGGCCGGGCACGGTGGCTCAAGCGTGTAATCCCAGCAGTTTGGGAGGCCGAGACGGGCGGATCACGAGGTCAGGAGATCGAGACCATCCTGGCTAACACGGTGAAACCCCGTCTCTACTAAAAAATACAAAAAAACTAGCCGAGCGAGGTGGCGGGCGCCTGTGGTCCCAGCTACTCGGGAGGCTGAGGCAGGAGAATGGCGTAAACCCGGGAGGCGGAGCTTGCAGTGAGCTGAGATCTGGCCACTGCACTCCAGCCCGGGCGACAGAGCAAGACTCCGTCTCAAAAAAAAAAAAAAAGAAAAGAAAAAGAGAATTAAAATTGAGCAATGTAGAGTAATATTTTTATGAACTTAGGGTACAGAAGGATTTTTAAAATATAATAAAAATTGTTAGCCAGAGACCAGGCTCGGTGTCTCATGCCTGTAATCCCAGCACTTTAGGAGGCCAAGGCGGGCTGATCACCTGAGGTCAGGAGTTCGAGACCAGCCTGACCAACATGAAGATACCCCATCTCTACTAAAAATACAAAATTAGCTGGGTGTGGTGGCACATGCCTATAATCCCAGCTACTTGGGAGGCTGAGGCAGGAGAATCGCTTGAACCTGGGAGGCGGAAGTTGCAGTGAGCTGAGGTTTGTACCATTGCACTCCAGCCTGGGCAATGAGAGTGAAATTGCATCCCAAAAAATAAAAAAAAAGTTATTAGCCACAAAACGTTGATGAGTTCAACAGCATTAAAATTAAGAAGTTCTATTTATATAAAAAAAAAAAAAACCAGCTATAAGGATAATGGAAAAACAAGTCATGGCCATATATAAAAATAAGAAAGCATTGGAATTGCAGATAAATATTTTTGACAAAAAATGCTGAAAAGAAATATGCACAAAGACATGGATAGTCCTTGCTGGGCTCAGTGGCTTACGCCTGTAATCTCAGCACTTTGGGAGGCTGAGGCGGTGGATCACAAGGTCAGGAGAACCAGACCATCCTGGCCAACATGGTAAAACTCTGTCTCTACTAAAAATACAAAAAATTAGCCGGGTGTGGTGGCAGGCGCCTGTAGTCCCAGCTCCTCCGGAGGCTAACACAGGAGAATGGCATGAACCTGGGAAGTGAAGCTAGCAGTGAGCCAAGATCGCGTCACTGCACTCCAGCCTGGGTGACAGAGAGAGACTCCGTGTCAAAAAAAGAAAAGACATGGATAATCCTTTCACCAAAAAAACAAATGAATGACTGGTAAACATATGAAAATATGCTAAACTATATTAGTAATCTGAGAAGTTCAAATTTAAACTACAAAGTGACACCACTTTATATCCTCCGGATTGGCAAAAACTAAGAAGTCTGGTAATACTGAGCACTGGAGTAGACTGGAAGCCATAAGATCCCCATACTGCCAGCAAGAGTGTGAGTTGGTACACCATGTTAGAAAATAATCTGGCTTTATCTCATCAAGTTAAACATGTGACCATTGCATTCCTGAGGGAATATACAGCCCAGAGATACTCTCGCACTTTTGTGGTATATTCAAAGCATGGACCATTACTCAAAAGAAAAAAATGAATCATTGACAACTATAAGCAAAAGAGTTGTGGATACAAGCTGGTTGCTGAAGTCCAGATATGTATAATACCCTTTTTTACAGAGATCAAAAGTACATAGGAAGACAGATTAGATAGACAGACAGACAGACACACACAGGTAAATACATTCTCAGAAGACTGCTTTGCAATGACAATAAAATTATAAATATGAATCAAGATAGTAGTTACCTCTGATGGGGGAAAAAGTAAGAAGAACAAAGATAAACATACAAGAAGACTTTGTTCTATCCAGTACTTCGATGGCAAAAACAAACAACAATGATAATAGACGGTCTTTTATAATTCTTCCCTGGGCCTCTCTCCTTTCCTTTTTGACTGGATGTTTCAAGGCTGTTTGTCTCAAAAAAATAATAGGAGATGGAGAAAGGGAACTGTGGGCCAGCATTCAACAAATGTTATCTCGTTTACTCTTCACAAGAACTAGTAAGCTACATATTACTTTACTTACTGCAAAGATACAAAAACTAAAGCCAAAAAAGAATAATTATCTGCACAATGTCTTATAGCTATAAAAGCTGAGGTTTGATTTCACATCTGTATTATGAAAGTCCATTTTTGTAACAAGTGATAATAATTATGTCATGTGATATGTGGTTATTATCCTTTGAAACCAAAGCACATTTTTTCCCTCAGAAAAGGAAGCATTTCAGTTTGCACTTAGCAAGAAACTCAATTCTCTATGAAACATAGTATGAAGCAAAATGCTCTAAAATTTAAGTGGGAGTTATTCACATATCAGGAGAGACTGAGACACTGTCTAATACACATTTGTCCTGCACAGATTTTGAGTGATAAAAATAAACAAAAATTACCAACAGAATTAAATTTAAAGGTTAAAAACTGGTCTCCAAATCATTGCAAACAATCCCTCTTAAGTTATAAGAAATAGGAAGAGTTTTACATCTTTTGTGAAAAAGGATTTTAAAATAGTTCCAATGTTTATGGGCCCATAGGCTTTGTTTTTCCTTATGATATAAACCTTCTTACAGTACATTTCAGTTTTCAGTCACAAGGCACCTTTATAGCAAGTTATCATATTCTTTGAAGTAAGTATAAATGTGAACAAACAGTAGATAATGACTCTACCGTTTTGGAGATGTTGTTACATTTCTGCACAAAAGAGCATTCCTCTCATCTGCTCAGAGTCATTACTTGGCTTATGAAGAGCTGTTTAGTGTTCTGTAGGAATTGTTCTCACATCTGAGACGCACACAAGAGCAGGCATTTGAAACACCTCCACGGTTCAGAAAGATATTTGTCTTACAGGCCCACCCAGCAAAATTTTAGATCCTCAGATCAAATTCTAGAAGCAGTCTTTTTTTTTTTTTTTTTTTTTAATTTTGTAAGATAGAGGGGCCTTTGTTCTTTATTCTGGCATAAACATCTAAAAAAAAAGGACAGTCATGAATCCCTTGTTAGACTTGGGTTTCTGTGAGCCATTCCCCAAGCAATCAGGTGCTCAGTTCTCATCATCTCTCAGTAATTACAGGAAATGGCAGTAATGTCTAAGGTACCTATCAAAAGCATTGTTGTTTGCCGGGCCCTTAAATAGTAAATGATAGCTGATTCATTCATGGCCCTGCGATGGATCTTTGTTCCTTTCCCATTCAGAATCTGCTCTTCCCACTTCACTCGGATGTTTGCAGTTCATGCTGAGAGTAGCAATTCATTCTTGGCAAAGGCTCCCCAAGGCTTGGATTACGCAGCTCCTGTGTAACTGAGCTCTGCACAGGAGCATGGCAGGTTGGGGCGGGGCGGAGGAAGTGAGTCTTACTGGTTTTCAGTCTGTCCACGTTCTCTTAGAATTGATCTGCTTACCAAGGGGCTCCAAAAACTAAAATACCTCAGTTATTTTGTCTGGACTCTGAGAAGGATGTCTCTGCATAATGAATGATATCCTCTCTTCAGTCCACTTCTGATGAATCAGAAATGGACCTTAAGTCTTGCAAACCAACGACGTCTCCCCACCCCTTCTTAGAGTCAACCAATGTTGACTCCTAGTGAAATAAATTTTTTTCAAGAATCCAAATCTGAGGCTCATATAAATGTAAGCTATTCTACAGATGTTTGCTTTCTTATAATCTTTACTGTTCCCTTTGCTTTGGTGACAAGGGCTTAGAAATAAAGTTAAACTTTTAACATATCTTCTGTTTTATGGGAGCTTTAAGGAAAGAGAAAAGTTGGAAGTTTTTCCTATGCATTTTTTTTTCACATATATACTCCGAAAATGTTCTAGGATTCCATGTTTAAGCAATGGATTTTTTTATGGGCACTAATCCGGCATTTTATAAGAATAAGATTTCGTGATCTATTGTACTATGATGACCATAGTTAATAATAATATATTGTATGTTTCAAAATTACTAAAAAATAGATTTTTAATATTCTCTCTGCAAAAAAAATGAGAAATTGGTGAGGTGATAGATATGTCAATTAGGTTTATTGAATCTTTCTACAATGTATGCATAGATAAAATATCACTTTGCATCCCATAAATATACACAATTATTGTTGATCAATTAAAAATAAATAATGTTTTAAATGTATGATAGCATTGAAAACTACAGATTTCATTTTTTGGCCTGTGTAATCAAATGAATAGAATAAACAAATGATTAAGTGTAACAAATGTAAATGCTCTGAAAATGTGCAATTATATCCCACAAGGGAAAGGAAGCAAGTAAGTCTTTTTTGGACATTAAACATCTTATACAAATGCTGCAATGCTAATGAAAGTGAACATAAATATTAAATTTTCTTGGAATATAAAACAAATTTTAAAATGTTTAAAAAGACACAGCATTGTCTGTTTGTTCTAGCACCAACTAGGCTTCAAGACTAAAGTCTACAGTTCCTGAGCCTCTAGTCATCAAGCCTGGCTCTGGAGGAAGTGGGGCATGTCCCATTGTGACTGAAATGGACTCCATAGACTCTCAAAGCTCTCACACTGGGCCCTTCCCACTGAACTTCACACATTTTTGCTCTCAAACCCAGCCAGTTTGGTTTGAACTCTGACCACCTTCTAGGTCTTACCATCTCCTTTTTCCCCAGAAGCTGAGACCTCCATTCTTTTCCACCCAGTATCTGGTTCTAGCATTACCACTTACTGAGTAGGTGATCTTGAAATAGTTAATCTCCATTTTCATCTTTAATCATAATCTTTTACATGAGGACATTGATGTATAGGATTGTTATAAGGATTAAATCTAAAGTATTTAATACAGTGACTTGCATATAGTAGGCTCCGCATTCGTGGTAGATACTATACTAATGGTTCAATGTGACCAGACCTCTCCTCATCTGCAATCCATGTCCAATGATGATCTCTTTCAAGAGATACCTATTGTTCCTCCCATCTCCGCCTTGGCTTATATGTTCTGAGAATCATTGCCAGCCAAGATTTGATTTGAGTGGCCTTGGAACACTAGGACTTACAGGGCTGGCTGGCCAATGTGGAGCCCAGCGCTGCTGGTTGGAGTAGTCCTTCTGGAAGAGTCTTCTAGGTTTTTTTCTTACTTTTCTTGCCTGTCAACCCATGGATAAAACAACACAAAAACTATATAAGATAAGCCGACAATGTGTTTTATGAACCTGGGTCACAGATGAATTATGTCAACCTAATCTCTAAAGAGGTGTGGTAAAATAGGGATAAAGCAACAATAATGACAGTCTTTGTTGCTAAGAAAGTCAACGAGACTATCTCATTTTATGCTGTAAGGTCCCCACAGGTTTCATTTGCTTTCCTGGGCAGCCCCTGCCTTGAAAGCAGGGTGTGGTGGTTTCCTGCCCCACATGCTGAAGGCCCTGGCTTGCAGCCTGATGTTTCTGATGGTAAAAGCCAAGGCGATCCTCACCTTAGGGCTCAGATGTCCTTGGGGGAACTCTGTGGTGCTCAAACTACACCTTGGTGACCCTCTTTGCATTGTCACTATCATTCTTTGGCTGAGCTCAGGAAGTTCCCTCTGCCACACCCATCACTCTCTTCAGCAACTTCCCCAGTGCAGTGATGGGGAGGGAGACATGAGCTCTTCCAGGGTGTTTTAGTGCCACAGTTCCTCACCGGACTCACTCACTGTATTACAGCCCCTTCTCCAGAGGGTCTCACAGGACAAGTTTTCCTCTGTCAGCTGGGGTTTGGGTGACACCAGTGGTTGGACACTGGCCCACTCCAGCCACCAACCCCAGCCATCAGCTCATGAGGAAAGAGGAGGGTGAATCCACCTGTCTCACCAGATATAGGACTAGCCACAGAATAGATTCTCTACTCTATATTTGTTGAATTGGAATGAGTGAATTCTTCCTTACAACTAGTCTGTCCCAGGAGACTGAGTCCATGGGCCCTGCATGTTTCCTGTCCCAGAGAGTGCCCCCTCCCCACTTAGTAACCCTGAGATGTGGGTTCATCCTCTTCTCCACCTTCCCAGCCTTGCTTAAGACTTTTGTCCTGGTACTGTTAGTTGTAGCATGTGTAGTTTCTGTCTTCTCAGATGTTTTCTTAGATCATGTTTTTCAAACTCATTTAAACCATGACCCATGGAAACAAAAGTTTAATGAAATACTCACTTTGCCTGTGGGTGATGTTCTCTGATATTTCCCCATTCTGCTCTGCTCTACTTCTCCAGTCTATTCTATTCTGTCCTGTTGCACTTTTAAAAGACTGGTCACAGCTCACTGAATTTTTAAACTCCGGAATAGGTCACTGTCCACAGTTTAAAAAAAAATACTATATGAAGACCATATTCCAGTAAAGCCACTGACGTTCAGCCATGACATGCCACAGTCTCCTTCGTGAGGAAGGTTTTGTCAACCTCACAGTCTTCTCAGTTACTGAATCTAAAGTAGATCATTACTATGATTGTTTGTTAATTCCCTTCATAACATTAACAGCAATCCATACATATTTTATTCATTTGCTTATGTCCTTATTTCTGCCTCTTCAAAATGAAAGATCCATAAAAGTAGAACTTTGTCATATTCACGATTGTGTTCCCAGCACAAATTCTCTGGTACATCCATGTTGAATGATGGAATGAGTGAATGAAACCCTCACTACACGTGTATATACAAGGAAGTTTGGTTCTCTGAGGACATTTTGATTCTCTGTCAATTTTGTGTAGACGATTATAGCTAATATATTTAAAGGAGGGGAACTTTTTTTTTTTTTAGAATATAAGGTCATTCACACCACAGAAAGGTCAGGAGCCAGCCAGCTTCCAGAGTCAAAGTGGTAGGTGTAGGGTACTATGTCTTTAGTGCAACATCATGAAGTTGAATTGGCTCCAGTCACTGTTCAGATTCCCAGAAAAGAGCATCTGACTGGCTGCTCTTTATTTTATGGCCTTCTCTTGTCTAGGAGAGGAAAGAACACCTGACTGAGGTCAAGACTGCAAGCATGGGGAGGCAAAGTTAGGTTCTCAAAGAAAAACCGTGATGCTATCAGCACAGGTAAGGCTGGACAGGCAGAACCAGTGGATGTCAACTACATATGTCTTTATGTCTGTCATTCTTGCAAGAGTTAAAATGATAGCCAGGGTCCGATGTTGGCATAACTGAGATAAGATTTCTTAGTCTTCTAACCCTTCACTTCTCCAGATCTGTAGATGCCTCCCATGGAAGACTTCTCTTGTACTCTGGTTTTGTATTAGAATTATTCTGAATCTATTTATACAAAAAGTATGTAATGTACTGTTTTGTGTTCAGTAATATATGGGACACTGTGGAAACTTACAAGATAAAAATGTGACATTGTACCCTACTCCAGTTTACAGTCCAAATGGAGTTCAGACATTTGACACTTTAAGAAAGTGATATAAAATAGGATTGTATCAAAATTTATAAAGTAAATAATTGCATTTCTTTCATTCTGCATTTCTAGAAAGTAGCTAAAATTTTTCCAGTGCATTTCTAGAAAGTAGTTGAAATTCCTCTAAACATTTGGAGTAGAATGAAAAATATGATTGCTCACCTTCACTGTAAACATCGTTAAACAACTGCTTGAGTTGTTAGTTGATTTAATATAGGGATAAAATAATTAAAAATGTTTAGAGTGAAGGCTAGATTTTTGTCATGGGTACTTAAGCAGACAGATATTGTTACCTTTCTCCAGAGGGCAACAGATTTTTGGGGCTGAAGAGAGATAGTTGGGTTTTGGACATGATAAGATTAAGCTCTGTGATTCTTCACCAAACTTCTCTTTATTCTTTCTGCTAATGAGTAGAAAGAATAGACTTGCTCACTAGCAGAAAAGGAAAGGAATCAGAGGAGAGAAAGACAACTCTAAAATAAATTACTGAACTTGCAGAAAAATATTATTTAAACCTATGTGTCTTACATGTAGTGAGATGGAAAGAATATAGCATAACTAAATGTGCATAAATATATACATCTGCTTTTTCTACATTTTCCTTTTCCCTCCTCTCTCCCTCTTCATTTTTGCTCCTTCCTCTAAGAATTCTATTCTCTTATTCTGTCAGGTACTGATTATCCTATTTCTTTTTATTTCACACTGGTTCTCATTTGCCCAGAGATATTAAATTTCTACCTTTTAAAATTAGTTCCCATTAATTGAGTCCAATTTAGCAAATCTTGGAATTAAGAATATGGATAATTGTCAAAGAATATAGATAATTGCAGTTGTGTCTTGAAAGGAAGTTTACCTTTCATTGAAGCAATTCTAGAATCTGCAAATGGATATATTAAGATAGAAAATTAAATGATGTTTGGCTCTCGTGTAGTCTACCGAACAGACTCGATGATTTTGTCATATGACTTAGTTCACTCTCAACTCTGTCATTTACTTTTAATTATTCTTGACTTTCTACAATGGATTTAAGCTATAAACTCTTTTAAAAATAGCACTTCCAAAAGTGGGCTCCATGGAACTTTAGTTTCACAAGAATTTAATGTTCAATATTGCGGGATAAAAAAGAATGGCCTAATGAAGTACTGGGTTAAACAAATTTGGCAAATTTCATTTCCCAAGTGCATTGAGGGTCACTGAGAGATGTATTATGTAAAATTTCCTAAACTCATTTAACTATACATTATTTTTTCCTACAAAGAATCCTAAATGTTTATTATCCTATGGTAAACATTTTGGAAAATTTTAGATTATATTATCTAAATGTTGCTTTATAGCATTTCTTGTTCTATAGAAACATTGGTTTCAAATAATGGCATTTGCTGTACGTGATTTCAGAAGCACTGAAGGGGTTAAAGGACCTTAAAAATAAGAATTAGGTATTTTCTGTTACTAATTAATGAATGATACATATGTCGATTTGGGTATGTGGCATTGTGAATTAAGTAAAGTAACTTTAAAGCTTATTAGTACATTATAAATACTTAGAATAAAACATAATATGAAACTTACATTCCCTGTGCTTTCCTTAAGCTATTCAAGTAAAATCCTGTGTCTCATTTCATATGTATGCAACATAATGTCACACAGTGTGACTATGCATATTCCCCATTTTACAAACTTGCCTGACTCTTTTACTTCTTCATTTGGCTATTTTTAATTTTGGTAGTATATAATGTTTCAATTCACAATGTACATTTTTAAAAGATGAGGACTAACTCTATACGATAAACAGTTACTTACAGATAAATATATGCATTGTATAACACAATTGTAACATTTAGAAATTATACTTTAGGTGGGCTAGATTATATAAATAGTTAATATGGTGTTCTTTGCCTGTTAGCCATTTTGCATTGCCCACAGTCTAAATGGGCTGTATAATAGGATCATTGCTATCATTGACTCCATCATGGTGCTCAGTGATCAATGGTCCTATTAATGACATTCTATGCCTGGAAACAGCTATGGAACCCTTCTCCTCCTATAGAGACAGATGGTGGGTTTAACAGTGACCCACAAGGCCAGCCCAGTCATCTGTTTCCATTTTGGTCATAATTCATCCAGAGCCAGATGCAGAACTATGCATGAAACCAACACATTCTTAGTGAATGCCCACATGAACATATGCACATCAAGTTTGTCTGAATGCAATGAGTGGTTGTTTTGAATAAAATGATATCGGCCTGCATGGTGCTGATGATTGTTTCCTAGAGAATTTTAGAGACAGTCGCCAACCAGTAAGTGAAACTAGATACGCCACATAAAATGTATTATTATAATGTGTCAAGTGTTTTAGTTTGTTTGCTTTTGTTGGGTAGGGAAATTTGTTTTGTTCTGTAAGAAGTGAAGAGTATAGGAGGCATTTGGTGACCAGATTTGGCCAGAACCATGAAGGCCAAAGTTTCCCTTGCCTCTGTCTGGCCCAGACAATACCATCCACGACCAGGGTGCCCACTTTGCATCCGCAGCGAATGTGGTCCACATGAATGTCTAGGCCAAAATGATTGATGAGTCAGCACTTAAAAAGAAAAAAAATCCTTCAAAATGTAACCAAGAACCTCAAAGTCCATACCCTGATGAGCTAGATCAATCATATCTTTAAATACAAAGATTAGCAAAATAGAATTTATTTGAGGATTCATGAAAGGAGACAGGAAATGCCAGAAATATGGTTTAATGAACTTCGGAATGAAAGCAAGAGTATAAATCTTTTCTCAGGTCTATAATTGTGTGCATTACTTCACGGAGAAGAGAAAATGCACTCTCAGTAGGTGATTGAACATATAAGTTAGGCTGAAGGAGAAACTTTGCTACGTGTGAAGTTAAAAGCATGGTAAAGGAGGGCTTTCACACTGCCTGTGACCTGTGACATGATTGCTGACTCAGAGAATGAAGCATTTTTACACTGAATGTCCAGGAGAATGGTGGTGGGCCTGGAGGTAGGGACAAGATGTATGCATCCTATTAAGTGAAAAAAATCTATCTTCCCAACCCAATTTTTTAGAAATCCCTCCGAGATTTCTCCTTCCTCCTTAGAACTCAAGTCCAACAAGCCATCCAGTGTGACCTGTCCTACTTCCTAGACACCTCCCAACTCTACCTTTCCTCCTCATCCCCACTGTCACTAAACTAGTTCGTGCCCTCATCGTTCTTGCCCAGACTGCTGAAATCACCTTCTAACAGACCTTACCCTCCCACCTTCCTTTAATACCCCTTGTTTGAAGAATCTTACCACTGACAGCAGAGTATCTTCCTCAAACACGAGTCTGATCCCATTATCCTATGACCCAGGAGCCTCTGCCAGCTATCCATCACTGTTGAGAAGAAAGTCAGGAGACTGAGCAAAACATACGAGGACCTTGATCAGCGTGCCCTTCCTATATGGCTGCTTCCAAAAATGCACCCACACGCCCGACTCACTCTTACTTACCTGTGTATTCCCAGGCATGCTCTCATTCAAGAAGTCCCCTGGAACACCGCAACACCATCCCCCACCCCTTGTGTGTGGTGGCAGCCCCCACCTTCTGCCAGTGCACCCTGATCATAGAGTCCTCGTGGTGTTTAGCACATGCCAGCGTGGCTGTTGGTTTTCTCATCTATGTTGTTCCCTACACTATGAGCGAGGCAGGCCTCAACTAATTATAGATGTTGTTATCATAGCTGAAAGATGTGATGATCCCTCTACACTGTGCACAAAGACTTGAAAATCTTTACTTAGTCAACAGATATAATTTCCAGATCATGGTTTTGTTCTATAAAGAACCACTGAGAGACCAAGGCAGGCCCAAGACTGAGGGTGGTACCAACACTTGCTCACTACCCACCCAATGACATTGCTTGGTAAGAGCTGCCATTCCTTTCTCAGATGAGGAGGAAGAGGTGCTCATCCAGCCAGAGGTTGAGTCAGTGCACCAATCAGGTGTGTCTGAGTCCAAGGCCAGGTGCTCTCCACTTCCATTCAAAGATAGTCACTGTCTCTTCCTTAAAATGTGGAAGTAAAATTAATTGCTTGAACTAATAAACCTTGAGAGGGCCCTGGCTGAGCTGCCTGACTCTTGAAAGGGTCCTAGCTGAGCTGCCTGACTCATGGTTACAGCGGGACAGTTGGGTGGCACTTCTGCAGAGACAGCCTGAGACCAGGTGGGGACGACAGAAGAAAGGGGTGCAAGTGCTGAGAGCACAGATCTGCCACAGCCACCCCTGTGTGAGTGGGACATTCAGTGCAGCCCAGGGACTCCTCCTTACTGTGGACATGACCAGGAATGTGCAGCTCAGGCTGTTCTGTGAATCCACAGTTTTTGTTGGTTCTCAGTGTGCCACATAATGTTATTACTGATTTTTTTTTTTTTTTTTTTGAGATGGAGTCTTGCTGTGTCACCCAGAACAGTGTGCAGTGGTGTGATCTCGGCTCACTGCAACCTCTGCCTCGCAGGTTCAAGCAATTCTCCTGCCACAGCCTCCCGAGTAGCTGGGATTATAGGCATGCACCACCACTCCCAGCTAATTTTTGTATTTTTAGTAGAGACATGGTTTCATCATGTTCGCCAGGCTGGTCTCGAACTCCTGACCTCAGGTGATCTGCCCACCTCGACCTCACAAAGTGCTGGGATTACAGGCATGAGCCACTGCAACCGGCCATGTCATTACTGTTTTTAGCAGAGCTGCCATGTGGGAACTGAGATCATCACAATAGAGACAGAAGGCATGCATAGCTTTCATGCATTTCACAATGCAATCCTTAAGTACAATTTGCTAAACATATTAGATATCAAAAAGAACCATTTAATAAAAAATAACTACTGTTCATCTAGAGAGGTTGAATCTTAAGAAATCATTTTTAAGGAAAGTCAAATTTTAACCTAGTATCATTTAAGAATGTCTTTATTTATTATGCGTTATTTATTTGACTTATTACAAGTTCTCATTCTCAGAAGCCTTAGGCACATATGTGAAATATAAATGGAATAATTAAATCCAATAGTTAAAATCACCACAAAGGAAAAAAAAAATCAATGTAATGTTACTATTTGAAATTTAATTGAAGAAATCACTTAAAACATGTAACAATTTAAGGAATTTAAAAAGACCTTCACCTGCTTCTATAAAACCAGGAGGCAATCTGCTGCTGGCCTCCTCCTGTTCTTTATGTAGCAGTGCCGTGTCTATATTCCTCATAGCTCACCACGGTTGTAATTACTTTGTTTTCATTTTGCATGGTTCATTAAATATGTGTTGAAATGTATGTATATGTGTGTATGTACACACACACACATACACACACACACACATTCTCTCTTCTATTTCTGTCTCTAGAATGCGATTCTGGATTCGGGGATTTTTTAAAAGAAAAGCCTCTGAACAACCCAGACCATGGGGTTCCCTTCCATTCAACTGATGTTTTTCTAAAGAACTGGAAAAACAAACAAACAAAACAGAACACACAACAACAACAAAACACCTTTGCAAAGGGAGCTGCTGTCCCTGACTGGAGCATGTTGTCATATATCTGTGACCAGGTTCCCAAACCCAGCCTACCTGCTCTAGCAGGCTTCTGGTGGGGCTGCTTAAATCCATCCTGTCTGTAACGCAGGCAGCAGGCAGCCGTGGAGCCTGTCCACTCTCTGAAAGGGGCCGGCTGACAGCACTAGCTGTCCACCCTGTGTTGATTTCCGCACAGCACCTCTGACCAATGCTCCTGGACAGGACCAGAGGCTGTGGAGCAAAAGAGGATAGTGAAGGAAAGAGACAGCTGGGAGACCAGAGCTGATGCAGGTGAGGCACAGGCCTCAGCTGGCGCTCCCTTCCCAGAAACCTGATTTTCTCCTTCAGAGCACAGGAAGTGCTCCGTGGACAGTTGCATGGCTGGATGGATGGAGGATGAATAGTGCATGGGTGGATATAGTTAAGAAAGGAAGGAATTGGACATTAATTATTTCATGTTAAAAACTTCCGATTCCTCCTGAGTTTCTCCTTCACTGTCTGCTTCCTTCCCTTCTGTCAAGGATGTATTATCGTCTCCAGTCCTTGGTGCCTTGTGTGTCTCTCTTCTTGCATCTACTACATTTATGTGGGTTTCTCATAGGATCACCTTGGCCCCACTACAGAAGCTTGGTCTTGCATTGCCAACTTCAGCTGGACATTCTCACTTATGCATCTACGATATCCTCAAAGCCAGTATAACTATTGTTAAGTTAATTAGCTTTTTTTTTTTTTTTTTTTCTAATTCCTTCTCCAGATTTTCCTGGTGCCTGTATAACTCATGCCCCTTTTGGGCACCTGGCTCAAGGCCTTGGCATCATCTTTGCTCTGCTCATCCGTTGCCTGGTGTCCTTTGTTGCGGGCCTTCCTGCCATTTCTCTCATTCTATGTGGGTTGTGTTGTAATCATTTTCTAAGCACGCTTCCTGACTCCATTTTCTTCCCACTAAAGTTGATACTATCCACTAAAGAACAATTAATTTTCTCAAATTACTTCTCTGTTCATGTTACTCCCTGATTTAAAAATCTCCAGTGACTCATTATGGCTTAAGGCAGTGTTTTCCCAGAATGTTAGATATGATAGAGCAGTAAATAAAACAATTAGAAAAAAAAAATCAAAAGTGGAAAAAACTAGGGAGGGGAATCACTTTTATTTCTCCTACTACAGACATGTTTTAAATTGCAATCTATGGGAGCAATGATTACATTTAGAAAGAGACAATTTTTTTTTTTGGAGACGGGGTTTCTCTCCCATCACTCAGCCTAGAGTGCAGTGGTGCACGCCCAGCTCACTACAACCTCTGCCTCCTGGGCACAAGCAATCCTCCTGCCTCAGCCTCCCTAGTAGCTGGGACTATGGCATGTGCCACCATGCCTGGCTAATTTTCATATTTTTAGTAGAGACAGGGTTTCACCATGTTGGCCAGGCTGGTCTTGAACTCCTGTCCTCAAGTGATTTGCCCACCTCAGCCTCCCAAAGTGCTGGGATTACAGACATGAGCCACTATGCCCAGCTGGATGAGACATTACATTCTAATCTTAAAAAGTAGGAATGACAATCTCATAATAGAGGAAAAACTGGAAATAATAGAATAATAATAATAACTGGAAACAATGCTTTTATGAAAAGCTCAAACCACTGGTCACCTTTATCTCCTTGTTCTGGTTCCTTGGCTGGTGACAATGTCTCTGCCAAGCCACTGGTGCTCAGAGCAGGAGAGAGCTTGAACAAGAACTCACGTCCTTTCATCCATCCATCCTTCCACACTCATCTCTCCTCCTGCCTTCAGCTGCTCAGTCTGATTGTGTCTGAGCTCTGGGGATTTTGCTTAAGAGGCATGTGACACACTGCCTGGTCTCTTTAGGCCTTGCCTTCATGCTCTTTAAAATGAAGAGTTCGAAATTGACGATAATGAGGTTTCTTCCGTTGCTAAAGTCTGTATTCAAATTGATTGATTTGTTTACCTAATTGAAGGTGGTATCTATATATGCACTTAAATCTAGCTTAAATCTAAATCTAGCTTTCTGTCTCATAAACTCAAAATTAAAATATTGAGGCTTATAGGCAAGCATTTATCATCTGAATATGAGGAATGAACTGAAGTATGCAACTGAAACCTTTCTTTATTTACATGCAGTTAGCTTGACATCAGGGCGCTCCCTTCCCAGAAACCTGATTTTCTGGGTAAAGTAGGACAAGATGATGAAAATATTCATTTCATACATATTGTTTTAGTGTACACTCGTGGAGCATATTATAACAGAATGTCTGCCCTTCCATTTCACTTAGCTATGAAGGAACCATTGATTTAACATATACTGTTGTTTTTGCTTTTATGTTATTTTGATACGGGCTCTCACTCAGTTGCCCAGGCTGGGCAGTGATCATGGCTCACTGCTTGTTTTCATCCCCAGTCTGCCCCATCCTTCCCACACAACCAAGATGGGGTTCAAATTCAAGTAGCACAGACAAAAAAGGGGAAAGGGATGATCAATCATATTTTTTTTTCGAAGGAATTACCAGACTCGAGATGTTTAATCTTGGCAGATGGATGCAGTCTCATGAGTCTGTTTTGCAGATTTCCAGTGCTATCTGGGAAGAGCCAAATAAAAAATAAATGCAGGGAAACATGGACACAGGGTCTAGAGTGGGGAATCCCTCCTGCAGAGTGGAAGTCCTTACAAATCCTATAAACTCTACTCCAGTCTCTTAAATTTGAGAGATTCCCTACACTCTGTGTACATGAAGAGCAGAAAGTTTACAGAGCTTGAGATGCTTGGCTGTAATCTATTCATGTGCACCTTTCCCACCTGAGGGCCAATTATCTCAGATTCATTTAGTTGTGACTGAGAGCTTCACAAACACTTCTTTGATATTGACATCACTATGAAACTGATAGATGGGCTCCTAAAAGAAAGACATGGATGGTTCAAAATGGAATCTCATCTCAATCTTATTATTTTGACCACAGATCACATCTTGCCCCTCAGCAATCATTTTCTGTTGTGTTGTACATCCAAGTCCCCTGGCTCTTGTGGCCAAGGGGAGGGACCTCTGGATAGCTCTCTTCAAATAGTAAAGTGGAATTCTCACTTTTGGGGTGGGCAGGCAACTTGCCGGACATTAGTGATGTTTGACCAAGTGCCAGGAAGAGGCCATTAGCTGGGTGCACTGCTGGGAAGAGCCCATTAGCACCCAGCTGCCAGGCCACAGTTTGGAACTTGGAGCAAGCTATATATTTACAGCTTAGAAATTGTGATTCTCTTAGTATCCTGCAGATGGCTTGGAAAGCATGCAAAGATGAATCATACTGTATAATCATTTTGATACTTTTCCCCCAAGACATCAAAAAGACAGAAGAAAAATTAAAATTGTGGTCAGTTTCCTAGACATTTTATATATTTGGGGCTGCTTTGGAAACATCAAATTTTTAAAATTTTTATGAACATACCAAGAATCATGTAGAACTTGAAAGTTGCCTGAATTTTTCCCATAATAGCATTTTGTTAAATGCAAAACCCATTTTTCAAAAATTACTCATGAGCTAAATAAAAAATAACAATAATCATGTATCGAACTCTCAGGATGATTTTCCTCCCTATTCTTAAGAGAGCATCTGTCTTGCCCTCCAAGTCTTAGGTTTTCCCACATTTCCAATGAGGAGATCAGGGACCAAGCGGGGTGTGTTTATGAGCTCTCTACAGCCTGGCCCACCTTCATCATATAATTCTTTCTGCTCTGCATTTTGGTCTCTTCCACTCTCTCTGTTCTGGCTCTGTGTGACCCTTGTTCTCTTAATAGCCCACTCTGTTCCTGCCTCCTTTGTAAGCTATGAAGCTATGTTAATTTATGTCTTTTCTGCCCACTGTAAGCGGGCATGGACTGGAATGAAGGATGTTGTATCTGCGTGGGAGGAAGTAGGTATCTGGAGGGCTGGATAACTGGTTTGAGGTCACTTTACACTCTGTGTTTTGATCCAGAAAACTGATTGTAAATTAAAGTCACTCAATTGAAAGGGGGAATCATTATAAGGACACAGAGCTGCCTCACAGAAATCCAGGGAAAGCTAAAACACCTGACTTCAGAAAGGGAAGAACTGGAGCATTTTTGTTGATCTCTGCAGCAATAATTCAGAATTTCACCCCAGTTTTCTACAATGAATAAAATTTATCTATACTCCTCATGTCTTCTGGTTTTTGTCCTTTGTCCTTTTACTAACTTAGTCTTTTATCTCATTCTAAATTCCTACGGGGGCCATCTGATCCTTTTTTTGTTTTTTGTTTTTTTTTTTATCGGGTCAAAGTTATAGTCAGGCCAGGGATAGCTACCTTGCAGGTCAGGGGACAGCACTTGGTCCCATCACCTGTGCCAGGAGAAGGGCATGGCCTTATGCCTGCACGGGCTTGCAAAGTAAGTGGGTTCTTTGCAAAGGTGTGGACATGCCAGGCACGCAGAGCATGTCTTATCACATGGCCAAGAGCCATGAGGCCTGCCACACTGAGGTGGACCTGATTGTTCAGTCACACTGCATATTTGTCATGGGGGGTGGGGATACCCCGAACGTATGCAAATGCCTGAACTGTGATTTTAAGAAAAATGCAAAATCATGAAGTCTGACATTTTCAGGAACTTTTCCCACATTTGCTTTAGCCTCTCATCTCCTTAACCCATTGAAACACCTTCCTTTAATATTGGATTAAGAAAATGCCGCAAGCACATACCTGTTGCTAACACACTGAATAAAGCACGAAAAAAAGCAGAAGCAGAAGCTTGTATTTCAGAGATTGTGATTATTACATTTATGGACTTAGAGATGAAAGATAATAAAAACAATCCTAAATAGGAACCCCAGAATACATGTGTCAGAGCCAGGAGCTCATAGGTCCGTACCAAAGCCAATACCATTATCGATTCCCTGAAGTCCGAATTAATAGCACACAGGATTTAGGAAACTGTGGTCAAGATAGATATTAGCAAAATGTGATTCATGTGGACCAGGGAAACAGAAACCTTTATTACCCACAGAGATGCAGCTTTCAATTTCACACTGCTGTAATTTTAACAGCCTGGAGCTGCTCAGACCTGAAAATACTGTCAGCCTTATACCCACCCTATAGATTTGGATATTCTCCGCCAAAAAGAAATTGTTCCTTTTGTATTTAAAGTAGTGCAAAATCAGATTTTTGCAAAAATACATTGTTTTCCATCCTTGTTCTTTTATGGTTACCTTGAACATATTTTTCACTAAAAATAAACTTGAATTTTGAACTAAAATTGTTAATAGAAATAGAAAATGCATCGCTTTTTAGATCACCCCAAAGTATCTTTGGGGGCCAAGTCTGAAGACTGCTTCTGAATTTAAATGTCTCCTGTCTGAAGTAGACATTACTAAATGTCTCATACTGAAATCACTCTACATTACACCTCTCACAAAACCTTATTACTTCCAAATTCAAACTCTTGTTAAAATTTGCATCACTCCAGTAGTTTTATATCAGTAGGAACACTGGCAATGTTGAGTGATTTTAAGGTAATTGAAGCATATTTATTTTAACGGGCATTGTAATCTGGCAGGCAGTGAAGCAAACACGGGTATATTGTAGCAAATAGGGATACTGAATGGCTCATCATCAAGAATACAATGATCAAATGCGTTAAAGACACACAGTGAAAACCAGGTGTGAGGCTCTAGGGAAGCCTCTCAGGACATAGCGCAGACCCCTGTGGCCGTGGAGGCTTCAGAGCAGGGTGACCAGGAACATGGGCTCTGCATCCAGGCTCCTTGGCCCTGCCTTTAATACCTGTGTGTCCATGGGCAAGGACCTCAGCTGCTATACTAGTTTCCTGTGGCTGCCATAACAAATTATACAAACTGGGTGGCTTGAAACAATAACAACCTATTCTTTCACAGCTCAGGAGGCCAGAAGTCTAAAATGAAGGATTGGCAGGGTTGGTTGCTGGGGCCTCTGAGGGAGAATCTGTTCCATGCTTTGCTCCCACCTTCTGAGGCTGCTGGCAGTCCTTGGCACTCTGTGGCATCACCCAGTCTCTGTCTCCATCCTCACATGGCCTTCTCCTCTGTACCTGTGTTCTCTCCTCTTCGAATAATGACACTGGCCATTGGATTTAGGGCCCACCCTAATCCAATGTGATCTCAGCTTCATCCTCACATTAATTACATCAGCAAAGACGCTATTTTCAAGGTTACATTCTAAGGTTCCTGGTGGACCTGAATTTTGAGAGGATCATGACTCAAACCACTACAGTTGCCTCAACTGTAAAATATGGATGCAAAAAATATATGCCTCGTAGGTTGTTGAAATGTATCACTCAATGAAAATAAAGTGCTTAGAACAGTATTTGATATGTTGTAAGCAATGTATGTGTTTTAACTATTAACTGTATTAGTAAGTTAAAAGATCACACTACATAAATATGTTTGTTTTTATCTGGCAAAGAATCATTTGCAGGTATGTTTATAAGAACATTACCTTTCCCCACCACACCAACTATCTCCCTACCTCCCTCTCCTTGACCTACAAACTGTCCACGTTTAACGAAAAAGAGAGTTCAGACCTGAAGGCAAAGCTTGGCACAAAGTGACGCTGCAGCAATAGAAAGGAAAATGTAAGCCAAACCAGTGCCCAGCCTGATCCTGGGTGATAGAGGACAGAGAATCTGTCAAAAAAGCACATGACTGCTGGGTGCCAAGTTACAAATTGGCAAGCTTTGTTGGGCCTAGATAACCAACTCACTTTAATTAAATTGCCTCTGAGTGAGCTTTGGGCCATGCTTTTTCATACTGAGTTTGGCTCTGTGGTGAGCCAGCTCAGGCCTCTCTGCATTAAATTGTTCAGAGGTGTCTTTATCTGACCATATTTAGAACCCCAAAGCTTGCCTTGTTCCAGGCTTGCTTGGCTGGTGTAGTCATCACACCTGGTTTGCACTGATCCTAAAGTGTAGCATGTCCCCAACCTACAGGCGCAGGGTGGCCCTTGCAGGACACAGTGAGTCAGGGCAGGTGGAGAAAAAAAAAAAAAAAAACACCAATATGGAACTAATGAGGTTCAGGTGGGAGCCAAGGACGCCCAGATCCTGGCAAAACAAAGAGAGGTGAGTGATGCTTTGCTGCCTTTTCTCTTCTTACCTTTGAATGGAAAATGGTATTAAAGACAGAGGCCTCACAAGGCTGCATACAGCCCAGTCCTGGCCTGGATCTCCAGTGGTTCCTGGCGCGGTACTTCCTGGTCTACATGAAGGAGCATTTCATGCCTCAGAGATAATTGATTCAACCTGACTCCAATGCAATCCAGGTGAGGCTGAGACCTTTCCAAATGCAGGTGTGAAGGGAATCACCTGTGCCTGCTTCCCAGCGGAAAAACAGTCAAGAAGCTGGCACACAGAGCTGTCCTTGGTGGACTCCCTGCTATCAAATGCTGCATGACCAATAAACCTCGCTCTGAAGCCATGGGTGACCAGACGTGATTGGCTAAAATCAATTCAGAACCCCTGATAGACCTCTGTCATCACACCTGTCCCAGTCTGGCCCTCTACCCTCCTGCGTCTCTCACCCCAGCTCCTCCCCATTTCCTGGGCCACAGGCCCTTTTCTCCTGTTTCTCTTTGAATGTGTCTTCCCCAGTCTCACCTGGAATATTGCTCTTTGTCTTTTGAGAAGCCAGGCCAGGTTTTCATGCCTTAGAGAGGGAGCCAGGTAAAGGGCTGGAGGGAAACCAAGCTACTTTGATCTGCTTTGTCTGGACTCTCTCTTTCTGGTGTTTTTGGTCACTATTCCTACCACCTAGTTTAGTGATTACAGTCTTCAAAACCTCCTGGCAACCTGTCATCTATTTATTGTTGAAAAGTGGGAAATAAATTTCTTCCGTGTCCCCTCTGGTTGTGCTTCTTCTTCAAGGTCTAGTTCAATTGTTCCTCTGATTTGAAGTCTGCTTCCACTCTCTAGGGCAGAGATAGTTTTAGTTTCCTCCTCTGAGTCCACACAACTTTATAGAAAACTTTGTGATCATATATCACTCTTCTTCGTGGAGCTGAATTCCTTGGGGGAAGTGAGGGGATGCAACAGAGAATACAGTTGAGCTTTAAAAAACATGAGGGTTAGGGGCATCAACCCCCTACAAAATCAAAAATTCACATCTATCATTCGCTTCCCCCAAAACTTAAATAGCTTACTGTTGATCTGAAGCCTTACCGATAACATAAACAGTGGATTAACACATCATTTGTACATTGCATGTATTATATACTGTATTCTTACAATAAAGTTAGAGAAAAGATAATGTTTTTAAGAAAATCAGACAGAAGAGAAAATATACCTGCTATTGATTGAGTGGAAGTGGATTATCATAAAGTTCTTCATGCTCATTATCTTATCCTGAGGAGGTAGAGGAAGAGGAGGGTTGGTCTTGTTGTCTCAGGGGTGGCAGATGCAGAAGAAATCCACATATAAGTTGACCCATGCAGTTCGAACACATGTTGTTCAAGGATTAACTTCTATATATCTCCACCACTTTCACACCTTGATTATGAGCAAAGGGTCTAACATATAGTAGAAGAACTAATACAAGGACTAAAGGGGATGAACACTGTGTGATGCACATGATATTCGTTAATTGATTTTATCCTGATGTAGTATGTCAAAATCCATCAAGTATAAAAGAAATAATCATTTTATTTTCTGTTACTTCACCTGATTTATGACTGACTCCTTGTGCTTCCACACTGGTGGAAAATTAGCCTGTCACCATCTGTCTTCTCTCCTCCTCCTTCCCCAGGGGAGTGCCCATCTGAAGAGCTTAGGTAAGAAAAAAAGGAAGAGAGAAAGAAAGAGAGAGAGAAAGAAAGAAAAGGAAGGAAGGAAGGAAAAAGGAAGGAAGGAAGGTAGGAAGGAAGGATGGAAGGAAGGAAGGAAGGAAGGTAGGAAGGAAGGATGGAAGGAAGGTAGGAAGGAAGGATGGAAGGAAGGAAGGAAGGAAGGAACGAAGAGGGGGCGGGAGAGAGGGAAGGAGGGCGGGAAGGAGGAAGGAAGGGAGAGAGGGAAGGAAAGAAAAAAGAAAAGAAACAAAAGTCTTGGTCACACATTTCCTCTGAGACAGTGATATAAAAAAATATGATTTGAAGGAGTAGCAGATGAAAATGAGAATTAATTTGTAGGCAAAGCAAGCCCAAAGTACAATAGCATAAATAGACATTTATCTCTCTCTCTTTCTCTCATAAAACAATCCAAAAGTAGATAGGCCATCCAGCCACATGTATAACTGTGCACCAAGAGGCCAATAATACCATTCTAAACATGCAGCTTTCATCTCTAGGCCCAAGGCTGCTGGTTTAGTTGCCCCATCTTCCAGCCAGCAGGGAGAGGGAAGCAGAATTCAGGAAAAGCATGGCTAAGTGGAAGTGGATCATCATAAAGGTGTTCGTCCTCATCCTCTTGTTTGAGTAGGCTAAGGAGGAGGAGGAAGAGGAAGGTTGGTCTTGCTGTCTCAGGTGGCAGAGGCAGAAGAAAATCCACATATATTTGACTTACATAGTTCAAACCCATGTTGTTTAAGGATCACCTGTATATGCCAGGAAAGGTCAAAGCCTCTGACCTGGAGTTACACATACCCTAAACCTGATCTGGAGTTACACATACCATTTTTGCCCACTTCCCTGTGCCCTCATCTAAATATGGCCACACCTAGCTGTGAGAGAGACTGGGGTGTAGGGACAGGAGCCAGCCACCAACTGCACAGCGAAAACCCAAGAGGAAGTGCAGTTCTATTATTAAAAGGAGAAGGAGAGAATTAAAACTGGGTCCCAGTCAGCAGTCTGCCACATACAGAGAAAAATTAAAACAACATGAATTAAAACCTCAAATTTCATCCATCCATGTTAGCAACAAAGTGATTCTTATTTCATTTTAATAAGTGAGATTCAGAAACATGAATAATTTATCTAGGTTCATATAGGTAGTAAATAAGTAAATGGTGGAGTTACGAGTCAATTCTCTATCTACCTGACTTTGAAACCTATGCATTTCCCCTAAACTCCACTAGTTATTAACTTAACACATTTTATTCACACATGAGTGAATAAAATTTAAGATCATCTTTCCATTTCCCTGGTTAACTGGCAGGTTTTATTTTTTCATATTAACCCATATAAAAAAAATGTAATCATTTGGGCTCTGTTTTAGTCCCTTGTTCTCCACAATGATTTAATTTATTGTTGCAGTGATGTTTGAGATATCAATAAATTCTTAGGATATTGGAGCCTGGAAAACACTATTAGCTTCACCGCTCTGTGTTAGGTAGAGATGTCATGAATTTGTGTCACTTTATACATGAAGTATCTTGTTGTGTGGTCACGGGTGATAGCTCAAATTGTGTTCAGATAGAAAAGGAAGGCAACAGATCAATATCAATAAAGCCTGTGCTCGACCATATGATACTTTTTTATATGCAAAAGACATACTGCCTGCAGCCCAGAGCAATTTAGAAATGCCTGTTGCTCACTGAAAACCAAGTAGCATCTTTGCACTGACTTTTAAGCTCTGGAGAATAGCAACATGTCTTTGTCTGCAAAACTTACTGCACTACCTTTGGTCTCTGTGCCACTCTCCTCCTGCTGCCCCACCTGGCTTCTGTTGAATTCATTGTGTTCCTCTTTCCCCCTCAGCCTTTCTATGTAGACATTCTTCTAATATTCTGCCCTGTAACTGTTCTCATCTGGGGTGTTCCCATTCACTCCCATTTCTTCAATAATTTGGAAAAATAACCAAGTTTATACCTCTCGTCATGACCCTTTCTGGCATATTATAATCATCTCTTGACATCTCTTCTTCAATTATTCAACCCAAATTCCCATTCCATCCCGCAGCTTTCAAAAGTGACCTCCTACACACCAGTTGCATGGTAGTTGACACTTCAAGGCAGCCCTTGAGAAGGAGAACTCTTGCAAACCATTTCCCCAAAGTGCTTCTTATTCACACTGGACCTAATGCTCTCTCCCCAGACCTCAGCACCCTCTGCTACCACCAGGCTGAACTAAGTACCCTGCTTCTGTGAGTGTGTGTATCTTGTCTATACCTCTATCATTGAACCTAGGGTATCTCACTGTGTGCCTGTTTCTGTCTACCTGCTAAACTGTTAAGATTTTTAAGGCAGGGGTAATGCTCTTGTCCCCAGCATCTGGCACAGTGCCTGAAACATAGTTGATGTGCAGACAGCTTTGAACTGAATTAATCATGTCGTTTTCTAACAATGAATTCTCACAAGCCAGCCAATAAGAATACATTTATGAAATGCGCCAAATAGTTAAAGGATATATGTATTTTATATTTGTTTTTTAAAATATAAAAACACAGATCAAATACATAAGAAGCTAAATGAAAGATATCAGACATCAAAGCTAACATTCAAGTACTAAACAACCTCTGTGTTCTAAGATTTGTAGTCTATGCCTTTTTAAAAACATATATTTACAGACATAATGCTGAAGGACTTTGTCATTTATATTGATGAATGATGGGACAGTTTAGCATCTGAAGGAGTATCTGAACCTGACATGGCAGAGAGATAGGAAAGGTTCAAGAGCCAGAGAGAACATGATCAAGTGGAATGGGAGATTAAAACTTTAGTTGTCCAGGAATCATTTGAGCCTCATTATCCTACAGAGGACAATAAGGAAAATAAACCCTTATTTACCCCACAAGGAGCATGAGCCTATGAGGAATATTAGTAGATTCCAGGGCACACAGGCAAGGGAATAGCCTCACATCTCTGGAAGCCCATTGCTAAAAAAAGAGAGAGAAAGGGCTTTTCATAAGCAAATTATCATTTCACTTTATGGCCATGACATTTTCCAAGATTCATGTGGCTCAGAAATGAAGAAATGATTGAGTTGCCCATGGTGAAGAAAGCCACTCCAATTTGAGAGAATGTCCTTATTTCCATTGTTATACTCTGGTTTGTAGGAAAGGTAAGGCATTCTGGAAACCATCTGAAGAGGACTACTTGGCCCTGTCTTATGACAGATGACTTCACATGTTAATCAGACTGAGTCTTCAGCCAGCAGGGTCAAGCAGCCCATCTATTTTAAGAATAAAGGCTTCAAACTTTCTGTGCTCACTTCTACTGTAAAAAAAAAAAGAAATTTTCAAAACTAGTGTATTTGACTTTGCTTAACCTCAGACAATTTGAGTGCACAGTAGATTTTTTATTCTTAGCCCATCGTGTTTTTGTTATTGGAACTTTCAACCCACACATTCACGGACTCGGTCATTTATTCTTTCAACAATAATTTATTGAGCAACTTGTATATTCCTGTTTCTCTTCCCTCATATATCCCTGTCCTCATGGCAACTTACCTCTCAGGCCCTTCTTGCCTAGGAGTCCAGTGAGTCCTGACACACGTTCAGTGACTGTTTATTCTGCCCTACAGCAACCTTTGTGGTCGTGGCATTGCAGCTGTTCTCGCTTCTCTTTAAGTTGCAGGAGCATTTTAATCATTCAAGTGAATAAGAGTTATTTTTTAAGCCCTGAAAAACTAGGCTTTCTCTGTCTTCACTGCAGTCCGTCAGCCCGGGAACATGACCAGTCCCTGGGGTACTGGCCTAGGTACTCCTGGGACAGCAGTAAGTGATGCAAGGAGCCTTCAGTGTACCTGGCACTGATATGTAGGTTGTTTCCTGCCTAAAGGAGGATTTCTGGCCTTCTGATAAGCCAACTTTGGCTTCATACCCTTTTCTTCCCAAATCTCAGTATTAGAATTTCAGGGTTTCCATCATTCCCCTAGGTCCCCTTCATTATTTCTCACATATAGCTTAAGGAATGTGATGTGAATACCTTTCCTTCCTGCCTACCTTGATGTTTCAGATTTCCAGAGGTTCATTTTAATCTGATGACATAATGTTCATAAAGTACTTAACATCTAACAGGTAGCAGATACTCAATGAATGATATCTATTAGAGCTAGTCTATAATAATGATGACAAATGTACAGATTAAACTCTGCACATAAACCTAGCTCTGTGTAGCCACCGCACGATGATAATAATAATAACAATGTTATGGCTATAGCTGTGTTTATAAATCTGTGCATGCTAAACTTTTAGTTATTATTTCTTCTTGAAATATAAATAATTTCACAATAATAAACCCTTTTGTATTCTGAATGGTTTAAGTGCCAGAAGATTTTACCTATGAATGCAGCTTATATTCATTCATATATTCACTATTAAATAAATACTTGCCTCATTCCTGCTTTCCCTCAACTTAATCCCATCTGAATCTTTTTTAGTCTCCCATAAGGTTTCAAAAGCTTTATTCTTGTCCTGATTGGCATGTGTTTCTTCAGAGACAACACTTGGGAGTGGAAATCAACACCAGCATCTTCTTGGCATTCTTCTCTCCTGACAGTGTAATGTAAGATTATGAGTACAAAGGGTCTGGCAGGAACCTGTCTACAGCAGCCCTGTCTCAGCTCCATCCCTGCCACATCAGCGTTTATCGTCTTCCTGAGTCTCTGAGGGAGACAGATTGGAACTCAGGATTTGGATCACCTGTGACAAAGGAAATGAGAGGGGGTAACAAGGCACTGCAAGAAAGAAGCGTAGACAAGATTCTGAATCACTTTGTTCAAAATTGGACATAGAGTGAAAACAGTATTTTAAAATGTTTGCTAATAATCAAGGAAATGCAAACAGAATAATTGATGAGATGCCATTATCACTTTCAAAATGGCATCGATTAAAAAAATAAGCACTCAGAAGGTTGGTGAGTGGGCAAGAGAAGGGACGTGTGCCTAGCCTGCAGCGGGATGTTAAGTTTGCCCGTGGCTCTAGAAGACAGTTGGCAGGGAGCCCGCAGAGGAAGCGTGTGTGCAGAGCTATGTCTTGGATCTGGTTTGCAGGCATTATCAGAGATGTGTCCGGAGGGGTCTAGAGAGAGCTGTCTGTTACATGAGGGAAACTATGATGTGAAGTTTTTAAAAGTCCAAAAATAAGAAGTTGATCAGATAAATAATGGCACATCCGAGTCGTACAAACGATGAAATCACCAAAATCATCTTTAATAAAACTAATACCTGGGGGAAAAGCAACTTATAAGACAATAGGCACATTTTTGTTGTATTCTTTTTTTCACTATATTTAGTTTTTAGAGCAGTTTTGTGTTCACAGCAAAATTAAACAGCAAGTACAGAGATTTCCCATATACCATCTACCCCTGCACATGCATAGCCTCCCCACTTATCAACATCCTCCAGAGGAATACATTTGTTACAGTCGACGAACCTGAATTGACACATCATTATAGCCCAGAGTCCATAGTTTACCTTAGGTTCACTCTTGGTAGTGTACATTGTTCTGGTTTGGACAAATATACAATGCCATGTATCCACCATTATAGTATCGTACAGAATAGTTCCACTGCCTAAAAATCCTCTGTGCTCTACCCATTCATCCTTCTCTCCCTTGAAAACCACTGATCTCTTTATAGTCTCCACAGTTTTGCCTTTTTCAGAATTTTACAGGATGTAACCTTTTCAAATTGACTTTCTTCGACTCATCTTTTTTTTTTTTTTTTTTTTTTTTTTTTTTTTTTTTTTTTT
>NC_045440.1:56075874-56119637 GCF_002776525.5 Piliocolobus tephrosceles
TTTTTTTTTTTTTTTTTTTTTTTTTTTTTTTTTTTTTTTTTTTGAGATGGAATCTCCCTCTGTCGCCCAGGCTGGAGTGCTGTGGCCGGATCTCAGCTCACTGCAAGCTCCGCCTCCCGGGTTCACGCCATTCTCCTGCCTCAGCCTCCCGGGTAGCTGGGACTACAGGCGCCGCCACCTCGCCCGGCTAGTGTTTTTTTGTAGTTTTTAGTAGAGACGGGGTTTCACCGTGTTAGCCAGGATGGTCTCGATCTCCTGACCTCGTGATCCGCCCGTCTCGGCCTCCCAAAGTGCTGGGATTACAGGCTTGAGCCACCGCTCCCGGCCGACTCATCTTTTTATTGGTTCTTTTTCCTCCTCATCTTTTCATCAGTTGCTTCCAAGTTTTAGCAATTATGAATAGATCTGCTATAAACATCTGTGTGCAAGTTTTTGTATGGACATAAGTTTTCAATTCATTTCGGTAAATACCAAGGAACTCACTTGCTGGGCTATTGGTAAGAGTATGATTAGCCTTGTAAAAAACTGCCAAACTATCTTCCAAAGTGGCTTTACCATTTTGCATTCCCACCAGCAATAAATGAGAGTTCCTGTTGCTCAATATGTGCATTTTAATTGCAATTCTGTAAGGCTCCAGAGTGGAGTAGGCAGTCCAGGCCCTGCAATCAAAACACTTGAGTTCCAGATACAGCTCTGCCAAGGGACAACTGGAAGAGGAAGGTGATGGTAGGATCTCTCTGAATGGTAATGATGAAGGATAAGTGAGATAGTGCATGCGAGTGCATTCACAGCACCTGCCACACACAATAAACACTCAATAAACACAACAGTAATTATTCTATGTGCATGTACATGCTCATTTAGGAAAAAGTAGTCAGTGGCTACTTTTGAAAAAACCAAGTATCCAATATTCTGGTTCTTTTTTTCTTCTTTGAGTATTTTATAGCTTTTTAAGCATATTTATTTTAGGTTCAGGGGAACATCGGCAGGTGTTATACAGGTAAATTGTATGTCACAGGGGCTTGGTATACAGATTATTTCATCAGCCAGGTAATAAGCATACCAGATAGGTAGTTTTCCTATCCTCTCCCTCCTCTCACCCTCCAGCCTCAAGTAGACCCCATGTCTATTATTTCCTTCTTCGTGTCCATGTGTATTCAATGTTTAGCTCCCACTTATAAGTGAGAACATGCAGTATTTGGTTTTCTCTTCCTGCGTTAGTTCACTTGGGATAATGGCCTCCAGCTCCATCCATATTGCTGCATAGGACATGATCGCATTATTTTTTATGGCTATGTAGCATTCCATGGTGTATATGTACCACATTTTCTTTATTCAGTCTACCATTGATGGGCATTTAGGTTAATTCTATGTTTTTGCTATTGTGAATAGTACTGCCATGAACATACAAGTGCATGTGTCCTTATGGTAGAAAAATTTATATTCCTTTGGATATATACCCAAAAATGGGATTGCTGGATCAAATGGTAGTTCTGTTTTAAGTTGTTTGAGAAATTGACACACTGCTTTCCATAATGGCGGGACTAATACATTCCACCAGCAGTGCATAAGCGTTTCCTTTTCTCTGCAATCACACCAGCATCTGTTATTTTTTGACTTTTTAATAATATCCATTCTGACTGATGTGAGATGGCATCATACTGTGGTTTTGATTTGCATTTGCATTTCTCTAATGATAGTGATGTTGAGCATTTTTTATATGCTTGTTGGCTATATGTATGTCTTCTTTTGAAAAGTGTCTGTTCATGTCCTTTGATTACTCTTTTTTTTTTTTTTTTTTTTTTTTTTGAGATGGAGTCTCACTGTTGTCGCCTGGGCTGGAGTGTAATAGCGCAATCTCGGCTCGCTGAAATCTCCGCCTCCCAGGTTCCAGCAATTCTCTTGCCTCAGCCTCCCGAGTAGCTGAGACTACAGGCACCTGCCACCATGCCTGGCTAATTTTTATATTTTTAGTAGAGATGGGGTTTCACCATGTTGGCAAGGCTGGTCTCGATCTCCTGACTTCAGGTGATCCACCCACCTCAGCCTCCCAAAGTGCTGGGATTACAGGCATGAGCTACCATGCCCAGCCCTTTGTCTACTTTTTAATGGGCTTGTATTTTGCTTGCTAGTTCCTTATAGATTCTGTTATTAGACCTTTGATGGATGCATACTTTGCAAAAATTTTCTCTCATTCTTTAAGTTGTTTACTCTGTTTCTTTTGCTATGCAGAAGATCATTAATGTTCTTTTTGTAGCAGGGTAAAATTACATATATATTTAATAACCCTATATTAATATAATATATATATATTTAAATAATCCTACTGTGTGGTGTAGCAGCTTAAATAAAGGGTCCACACATTTCCCTGCTAACTATCTCTGGCTCTCACATATTCTTTAGCTCACTGATTGCACCTCTGTTTTCTTTGCTGTCCTCTTTTCCCTGGTCTTGATGCCTGTATAGCATCTCTACTTCAATGTCAAACTTGCCAAGTTCAAACCAGAATTCTTAAATTTTCCACAGAAGTCTGCTGCTCCAAAAGTCTCCCCATCTCAGTGAGGAACTGAGGACCCCTGTCAGGATCTTTCTGAGAGTTTTGATGTCTTTGATTCCAATCTGTCTCTCACTTCACACTCAACCCATCATCAACTCCAGTTAACTGTGTCTTTGAAATGCCTCCCAATCTAGGTTGGGTGCCATGGCTCATGCCTGTAATCCCATTACTTTGGGAGGCTGAGGTGGGTGGATTACTTGAGGCCAGGAGTTCAAGACCACCTTGGGCAACATGGCAAAACCCTGTCTCTACTAAATATATACATAAATAAAATTAGCTGGGTGTGGTGGTGTGTGCCTGTAATCCCAGCTGTTCAGGAGGCTGAGGCACAAGAACCGCTTGAACCCAGGAGGCAGAGGTTACAGTGAGCTGAGATTGTGGCACTGCACTGTAGCCTGGGTGACAGAGTAAGACTCTGTCCCTCTCCTCTTTCATAGCCTCTGCCTTAGTGTTTTTATTTAGGGATGGTGCCTACTTTGGTTTTTGCTGCATCCCTAACACCCAACACCATATCTCGCATATACTGCTGAATTGAAGAAATCACGAGGGTCTGAAAGAGGACTTAGAGCAAGGTTGGTGTAGATAGGAATCTTCTGCTCCTCAGTGCCTCAGGGGCAGTGGACACAATCTGAGGGCAGCCACTAGGAAGCACAGATGGCAAGGAGAGAGAGAGAATAGCTTATCACAAGGCAGTGTATGATGTGGCTTCACCAGTGTATCACCAGCCAGAACATAATTTGGGGAAAGGGATTAAAGAATATCTTGGTCTCATCTATTCGTAATCACGTGTGCCTACAGACAAATCAAATGTACTGATCAGCTATGTCAACTGAGTGGCTTATAGAACAGAAAGTTTCCTCATCCTAAGGCCATGAAAGTCTTTCTTCTACCTACTAAATATATAACTAATAGCAGGTACATTTTCCTTTGTTTTTCAATCTGGGATGGATAAAGCAGATTCCTCCAAAAACTATCGAGAGTCATGGGGTATTCTGCAAGGTTTTGGGGTCTCAACAAGAAAGACCCCATTAAAGTCTTTTTTTTTTTTTTTTTTTTAGTTTACTTTGAGGAGCTTTGGATTCCATTTTCAGCTTCATCAATGACTCAGAGTCGTTCTTTGAATCAATCACTCAACCTTTTAGCCATAAAACTTCCTCATTTGTAACAGGAGAATAATGAGAGCTCCCACAGGCAAGCTCCCAGAGAGGCATGGAGACCCCTCTTTATTCACTGTGCTCTGGATTTCTGCGAGGAAAATCCCTGGGGGCCGGCTGAGTACAGACCTGCAGAGAGAGAGATAAGATGTCTTAGTGTCTGGAGAAGTCATAACAAAGCCAAGCCAGGAGGATTAGGGAAAGGCAAGGGTACTTACTCCCTTAGGAAACCAGGGCTAAGGTAAACCATGCCAAGTATTGTTTCTTTTTCTTCTTCCTCATGCTCCAATATTTTTAAGCCAAAAAGGAGAAATTAGGTTAATATGAATAGCAGGGGGAGTTCTGAAAGTGAAAATGCACCTCCAATTGGCAGATGAAACCCAAGGTTCCAGTGGTAAGTGTGGGCAGGAAGATGGAGAACCTATGAGCTGGAAGGTTTCCTATAATCATCTAGGATAGGGCCCCTTTCTTCTGCCCCTTAAACTGCTTCCCAAACTGCCTGACCTCAACTTTGCTATAGGACTTCTTAAAGGAATTATTTTAAATTATTTAATAGACTTTATATGACATTGATTTTCAAAGTACTTGTATAAACATTAGCTCTTTTGATTTTCACATATCCTCACTTTGAGCAAAAGCCATTGCTATCATCGTTAATTTACCGGTAAAGAAACTGAGTCTTAGAGGGATTAAATGACTTATTTGAGCCCATATGGCCAACAGGTGATATAGCCAATGGAAAGCTGGATCTTACAACTATGAGTCCTATATTCTCTTGACGCAAAAACGTTGCTAAACACGCAGGGAGATGGTGCTTGAACTCCCGAGTCACCTTCATGATCTCATTCCCTTTGCTGACATTTTCTGCCAGACTTAAGATCTGGTTTCTTCTGCAGTTCACAGTTACAATCACAGTGCTTTATCCTTTCTCTTATGAGTCCCAGAGCCCTAATGGGCTACTCTTTGAGTAACCAGTACAGAACAACTTACATTATTAATTTTTCTTTTTCTTTCTTTCTTTTTTTTTTTTTATTTTTATTTTTTGAGACAGAGTCTCACTCTGTCACACAGGCTGGAGTGCAGTGGCACAGTCTTGGCTCACTGCAACCTCTGCCTCCCGGGTTCAAGCAATTCTCCTGCCTCAGCCTCCCAAGTAGCTGGGACTACAGGTGCATGCCACCACACCTGGCTAAATTTTTTGTATTTTTAGTAGAGACAGGGTTTCACTGTGTTAGTCAGGATGGTCTCAATCTCCTGACCTTGTGATCCACCCACCTCAACCTCCCAAAGTGCTGGGATTATAGGCGTGAGCCACTACACCTGGCCTATTTTTTCTTATTCATCCCCACTAAAGATCCAATGGAGAGAGGATGGAAGCCTCGTCCTGGAACATTTATCATCCATCACAGGGAACCCAGTTTCTAATAATATTTTTATGTTTCCTTTTCATAGGCATACGATACTACATAGGCTTTCTAAATAGCTGATTCATCTCCACCGAAGTGCATTGATCCTCTGCTCTGTAATTTATTTTCTGCCCTTTGACATGCATACGTGTAATTGCCTCTACCTGCATCATAGCTCAGCATTAGCAGACATGTAAGCCAAGTTTGAAAGTCAGATTGCATAACACACAGCTTGTACCTGCATATTTCTCAATCAGTGATAAATATTTTATCATATATCAAAACAATGCATAACACTAGTAGTGCCTTTTGTTTATAAAGGGCCCTTCTACTTCTCAAAGTGCTCATATATTCACTCTGCTTCATTTGTCTTCAGAGGTTTTCTACTATTTTTCTTTTTACATATTTCATAGGGCCGCATGAATGTAAATAATGTAAATATTCTTATACAAGCAGATATATGTTTCAGCATATTTTCAAACTTAATGTTCTTTCATGTAAGTTAAACCTTTTTTCTGTATTTCTTGGCTTTTCCCTGTCTGGGGTCACTTGCGTGCAGGCTAGAGTCTCAGAGTGTCCCAGGGCAATGTGACCTCCCATAGACTTGTGACTTCTTTTTTCCTTATTTTACTTCACTATCATGTCTCAGTGGAGACATAAAGACAGGCCTTCTGGGACTTTGATTTGGCAAAGGAAGATGGAATCCTCACCATCTGTCTTTCCCAGATTCCTTTGGCAGAATTTTTCTCTCTTTCTCTCTGTAGTCAATTCGTTAACAATTTTTGTTGATCTTTAAGTGTGGTTCCTAAGTCATGGTTAAAACAGGCAATATCCCTGCTTTCATGAAGTTCTTATTCTGGTCAGACACTGTTTGGCTATAGCAAAACGAAACCCACTCAAAGCAACTTAAGCAAAAAAAAAAAGATCATTGTTGAAAGGGGTATTTCCTGCAATTCAAAGATACGAATATAATCAATACTCATAAAGAGCTAAAACCTGAAATTGGGAAGTCACTGGAGACAAAGCAGTGACTCTCTCGCCCTCTGCTCCTTTTGCTGAAGCCACCTGGGCTTTATGTCTTCTCTTTTGGAGGGTGTATAGCAACATCATTCTCCTTTCTGTAGATGCTTTATCTACTCAAGTTACATGGTCAATATGGTTGCCTAGGCTCAACTTCACGTGACTTCCTAGTCGAATCTGAATTGCCAGTTCTCATGATTGACCCTGGCCACCCAATGGGCTGACTGCCTTTTTATCAGGAGTTCATCCCTGGGCCAAGTGCATGGTGCTGCTTACATGCTTTAAGGATTGACAGTTTCAAATTGCCATTCAAGTTTTAAGCTTTGGAAACTTTTTAGTAATAGATTATGTTCTTTCCAATTGTTTGGCAGCTCCATCAAATGAAGCATCAGTTGGAGACGCACCAAAAAATATTCACAAAGACCTATGTAAAGGTCAATTAGAAAGATTTTGTTTACAATAAGCCAATGAGGTAGCCATACTCAAATTTACAGTCTTATTTAGGATTGTCTAGTATTCTGTGGAATTAACACGTCAACTCTTGTCATTCTTACTTCACATCCATATTGACTACTTTCGTTTATCTAGAGAATTACACAGTGTTAAATAGCATCATTTGATGTGCAGTACTCTAATGTATAAGAATGTGAGTAGGAAACTAAAACTTCAGTAACCAGGAAGCTACTTACTTATGTCTTTTTTAGTGCCCTGTGAAGCACAGAAATTATCTGAAAAATTAAGTGTACATCTTTTTTCTTAGCATTAGGAAGTTGTGTGAGCCTTTTCTCATCCACTAAAATCTTAATGGAATTTAAGCTGATATACATTTTTCAAGGTCATTTGTAAGTTTTATAATTCTTTCAGAAAAAGGATCTCAGGTTCCTGATGGTTTCACTAGAAAATTGTTACGGCTACCTAAGAAGTGAACTTTAGAGACAGCTAAGGGATAGCTGTATGTGAATCTAAGAACACATTTTCTTTTCAAAAGGGCTGTAGCAGGTCAGTTTCCAAATATAAAGTCAAAATTATCAAATTATCTCTCTTCTGACAATAACATAATAGAATGAAACACATTTATTGTAAAGAAATCCATAGATCCTCAGGAATATCTGCAAAAGTAGGTCATACAGTGCTCCTTTTATTTATTTACTTATTTTTTGCATTCTAGCTCTGGCTGCCCTGATTCTGGACCTTTGGATGTCTAATTTAGGGCTTCATAAGAGGCTTTTCTCTAAGGGAACTGGCTGTGTTCCCTAACTCCTACAAGGACATTTGGAATCACCTTGTGTGGTCCTGACCCATGCTTCTCATTTCAGCTCATCCTGTACATCCTACCTGGTCTAACTGGCTGTGAACTCTCCTGAATTAAAAAGATATTTAATAGAGCAATTTTGCCATTTGTGTTTTCTAATATCTAAGACATTTTTTGGCTGGTAATCATCTTATTTGAAATGGAAAAAAATGTACTAGCAACTGTGAACGTCAATTTTAGAATGTTCAATTAAAATAGAAGACAGCACTCAGTATATACTAGACAATTTATTCATACTTTTTGAGTAATTCAAATAATAAATGATTCTTTACCTTAAAACCATGGAAAACCCTGGTTTTAGGCACTTAGACAGCAAATTGGTGTTAGACCATTTTCAGTGGTCATCATACTTCATCTTTATCTATGGGAGAACCATGTATTCACAGAATACACAAAATTTATAAAGCATACTTTGAGAGTGCTAGGAATCCAACAGGGACCAGGTACGCCCTCAAGAAGCTATAGGTATAGGTGTACATATAGATATAAGTATGGTATAGGTATAGTATAGGCATAGGTGTAGACGCAGGTATAGTTACAGGTGTAGTGTAAGTATAGGTGTATGTGTAGGTACAGGTATGCATGTGAGTGTATATTTAAGTATCGGTGTAGGTATAGGTGTAACATTGGTAAGGTATAGACATTGGCATAGGTAAGAATACAGTCCTTTTCTGTAACCTGTTTTCACCAATGTTATTACTTTTCAGATGTCATCCAGAACTATGAAAATCACCCACATTCATTTAAGGTCAGGATTAACGGAGTCAGAGACAGCTTTCAGTTGCTTAATTTTAGAGGAGATGCTGAATTTCAAATTGCATGTAAGTGGCAATTGGCTCTTTTCCAGGTTTATATAAAATTTTGTCTGCTGCCACTGCCTGCCTATTAACTTTTTTTAAACATAAAGACCATTGAAAGATAATTAGTTATGTGACTGGGATAGAATGAGTCCTATAGATCCATATAGCTTTGGAAGATAGTAAGTAGCTGTTTCCAATAAAAGATTTGGAAGCTTAATGAATAAAAATATCCAGAATTTTTTTGAAAGTCAAGACTCTAAACCTCTATGAAGGAAGTTCATTTTCTTTTAAGACAGTAGGTGTGGAGGATCAGAATGAACATGAAGTTGTTATTCTAATACCTTTGTCACTTATACCTCTTTTGAAATACAGTAATGAGATAGCATTCATTTTGCTTTATAACTCCACAAATGTTTGGTTTGAGCCACCAGTGAAACACTATGCTAACATAATTTATCAGTCTCTAAAACAAATACATTCTCCTCATTCTCAAGCCTGCCTTACTCTAATATCTGGTCACTTTTTATCATGCATTTGTTCTCTTTGTCATTATTGGCCAAGATAGCAATTGTTTCACAGCATATTATACCGACTGGCCAATCCCATGAGTACCAGAGCCTTTGTATTTCTATAGAAGTATCAGTTTCTTCTCAAATGGAAAATGCTTATTTGTCCCATCTTGGAATGGATAAAACTTAGTAAAAATATTCCTCCTCCAATAGATTTAAATTATGTGCATTTGTAGAAAACTTCTCTAACCAGACTCAGTATGTCCCAATGGTTTAAGAAAGAGGGTTTTTCAGGGTGGCAGCAACTGCATACTAAGCGTAAGAAAAGCAAATTTGTCTATGTTGTCTTCGTTTCAGTTAGATTCTTGCCATCAAGTTGGGCAAGTCTGCTGAAACTTCCTATTTAAAAAATGCAGATGTGAAACTGTATAAACCATTGCCTTTTTTTCCCTAAAATTGAAGGATCTCAAACATGTACCCTGAGAGGCAAGGACTATTTTTGTTTTATTGTTGTATTTTGACTGCCTAGGCTTGGAACAAAGCAGACACTTAAGTGTCTGCTGAATACATGGGTAGCTGGCTGGGGAGGAGGGCAGCAACAAACACAAGACACCACCCGACCTGGATTCATTTGCCATGGATGGGAAATTAGGAGTTGGTGCAAATAATAATCCCAAATGTGTAAAATTTGTCAGTCCACATTCTTATGCATAAACTGGCTCAGGTTTTGCTTTGACAGAACTGGGCCATCCCCAGGATACACTGCATCTATGGCCGTATGTAAATGAGAACATGCATTGTTTATGCCAGAAGGTGTGTAGTTTACTGCTTTCTGATATGTCAGTCTGTGGGAAAGCCTCAGAAGAAAGAGACCCTGCTCAAAGTCTGTGAGGAACTAGGACTTAGCTTGATTCTCTGTCCAGTGGGAAAGTCAGAGGCAGAAGGAATGGCAGAGAATGAATGTTGATCAAAATCAGAAAGGGAACAGACCAAATGAGATATGCATGGGCTACTTCTGGGGCTCATTGCCTTCAGCTTGTCCTGCCTTATGCTATATTCAGGCAGGGAATGGAACATAGGGAGGAAACATCATCTTGGCCTCCAGCTTTCCAAAAACCAGGGAAAGTAGGGTCTGATACAGGAAAGCACAGGGAGTGGAAAGAACACAAATCAAATGCATTTGCTTGATTTTACCTGCTTTGTTGAAGAGTTTTGTATGCAGAAACAGAAACTGTTTTGAAAATGAAGCATTTGGGTGATCTGAAAATTTTAGTTGCTATGCTATGCCTTTTCCTCCCCATATAAATATTCTCTTCCTTCCTCAGCTCCATGGTAGTAAAAAACATGTGACTAAAACTTTCCTCCACCATGGAAGCCAAATGCAATTCAATGGCGACATGCCTCTGTGTTGCTTTCCTGAGATGCTTCATTACAAAGACGACGGATTTAATACCATTTATCTACATAGATGGCAGGGAAACCACATTTTTTTTTGTAATCTTCATCTATAATTTCTACTGGGTTTATATGTATAGCTACAATTAAAGTACCAATAGAATAATATCCAAGCCCATAATTTTTTTAACCATTGTGAAAAATGAAAGGCTAGCAGTTCTGTAATGTTTCTTTTCCAGCACTGCAGAGATTGTGTCTTGTTCCAAGATTCTTACCTTAAGGATTTATGATGAACTTTAATGCAGGCAGCAAGTCACTTTTTATTTAGAGAAGATCAAAGCCAAGAAGGCAAAGGGGTTATTGTTTTTGTGACAGTATTGTGGGATTCGGAGCTGATCTCTCACAGATTATCTCATATTTTCTTTTCTTATCTATTTATTTATTTATTTATTTTTGAGACAGGGTCTCACTCTATTGCCTAGGCTGGGATGCGTGGCACGTGGCATGATGACGGCTTACTGCAGCCTCCACCTCCCACACTCAAGCAGTCCTCCCAAGTAGCTGGGACTATAAGTGCACATCACCATGCCTCAGTAATTTTTGTATTTCTTGTGCAGGCAGTTTCATCACATTGCCCAGGCTGGTCTCAAACTCCTGAGTCTAAGCGCTTCACCTGCCTGGTCCCCCAAAATGCTGGAATTATAGGTGTCAGCCACTGTGCCTGGCCTGTCGCCTATTTTCTTGTACATCTTGCCTCTCCTCTCTGTCTTGTGCTTGGTCTTATTTTTCTCTTCAACAAATGAGAGCGCTTCCTGTGGTGAAGTCGTTACATTCGCACAGATTAAATTCTTTAGTCGAGCCTTTCTTCTTATGTTGTGTCAAAAAGAAAGAGAGATATACATAGAGAGATATATAAGGTATGCTCTTTCTGTTCTCACAACCCTTCTCTTCCTTTCCAAACAAGAAAAAGGATTATTCACTTGTACAGTGCTGTGAGAATGGACCTGAACAAATTTTAAACACACTGTAACTGTTCGTTCCAAGCAAATAATCACTGTATATAATCCTGTCACAATCGGTGCTCTCTTATCCATGGCCTACAGTTGTCATGGATTGGGTGTGTGGCAGTTCAGAGAGTACAGGATAAAGCACAAACTTCAACTGCTTCTCTTTTTCCAGGCAAAATCTATAAATGACCCTTTTTCAGTGTCTTGCTAAACAATCTAATGGAACTTGTGATCCTTTTTTTGACTAGAAAGGAATGTTCACGGTTTGATAAACGAAGCATCGATCTCAGAACTGTACCTAGACAATCTAGTTCCTGGTGCTGGAAAGGCACTGAGCAGACGGTCAGGTTGTGCCTGGAGTCTGGGGAGCGATGTGCCAAACTGTTCCAGGAACCCTAGAACCACATGCTTTCTAGAGTCAGCCTGTCATTTCACCTCCCCACATGCAGTGGCCTCTGCCTCCGGGAATGAAGCCCAGGCTCAACCTGATTTCCCACAGGTTCGAATTGACTTATTTGTGGGGTAAAAACTTCCTGACTACCAAAGATTCCTCTTTCTATTTGTCCCCACTGGCCCCCAATATTGAAAGATTTTCTCTACTCATGAATTATATTTCTGAAATCATGATATACTTTCTCTATTAGCCGATGTCATGCACAACAACCAAGTTGATGCTTTCTGGATGCTATGAAAGAATCAGCATTGCCACACCCAGTATGATGAATTTAAGCTAAAGCCAAGCAAAACAAATAGGCTTTTAATTATTCTGCACAACTTCCTTAAGTATCAATGCAAAATTTCTAGTAAATACCTGCATGTCTCCATAATTACATTCATGGGCTTTTTAGAGAAAACTCTGATCTATGCACATGTTCTCTTTTCTGACTCTGGATAGTAGAGTGCCTGGGGTTTGGAAATCTGTCAGACCTGACTTAGAATTTTACTAGTGGTATGACCTTAGGTAAGATATTTTACTTCTCAGAGCCTACAGTCAGAAATAAAGAAAAAACATAGAAAGTGCCTACAACAGTGTGTAATGAGCAGTCAATGAATGCAGCATTTTAAAAATTAGCTACTTACTGTCTGCTATCTATCATCATCATTTCCCACGCAACTTCCAGCATTTATCCCAATAACTCTTTATTTTCATCCCATTACCAAATGAATATAATAAATAATTTATTGTAAATGTCATGAAGGCAAAGACTGAGTCTTTTGTCTTTGGATCCTCAGCACTTAGAGTGATGCTTAGGCATAAAGAAAATGATCAGGGTGTGCTTGGTGTATAAATGAATGACCAAATCTAAAAACTGATGTTAAATAGTAATAATTATATTTATATATCTGCACACATACAAATGTACAAGAAGTGTAATTAAACATAAAAGTAAGCCCCTTAAGAAAGACTACACAGACAGGAGACATTTAACCTTTGGAGATTAAGAAGGGGCTCTTTGTTTAAGTTTGTGAAGTCATAAATTACATGAGCTGCGATAAACAAATTGCCTGTGGTCAGAGCTGGTGTGATACAAATGAGTGTCCGTTGCCTGCTAGGTAAAGTTGTAGGTGCTGAAGATGGCGCGCAAAGGGTATGCTTCCTGCCCCTACTGAGCTTACAGAAGAATGGTACAAGAGACACATCATCCAATCATTCCAACAGAGGGAAATTTGTGCAATGATAGAGGTGTATCTAGGATGCCGAGGTGCGTCAAGCCCTCGGGTAGAAAAGGGATGCCCCTTTTCTAGGGGTTGTGTCTAGGCAGAGTTAAAAGGATTAATAGCTCAGGGGAGCTGAAGGATGAGCTGAGGATGAGGAAGGCAAGGTAAAAGTATTCCAGGGAAAGGATACTTCACAAAATTAGGTGGAGACTTCATAGAGTCTTATGTTGCTAGAAGATAAAATATGAGGCTGAGAATGAAGGAAGTTGAGACTGAAGACTTGGGTCTTATGGTTCTTATTAAATAACTTGAACTTTATTCTGAACTTTCATTGGTACCTTGAAAAAAATTTAAACCAAAGAATGGCACGGCCAGATTGCATTTTGTATCAATCCCCTTGGTGGCTGTATGGAGAATGGATTTGAGGAAGATAAGACTGAGTTCTGGGAAACTATTCAGTGGCTGCATTTGCAGTTAGTCCAGGAAACTGGAAACCAAGGCACTGAAGTTGGGATGGAAAGGAGATAGTAATTTGGGAAACATTTAGGAAACAGTATCGGCAGAAGTTGGTAATTAACAGGATGTTGGAGTTGAGCTGAGGTAGGAGTCAAGTTTTTCATTTGCATGACTAGACATAAGGGAATTTTATCCATTGAGAGAGAGAATGCTGATAAAGGAATAGGATTTTAGAGGTAAAGGGATGAGGCAAGTCTGAGATGCCTACTGGATGCTAAAGGTGGTAGAGCTGACACCTCACAGGTGAGATTTAAAGTAGAGTCTGTCAGGTCATCTGCACCTGGAAGATGAGAAGTTTCACTTCTGAGATGGTTCTGTGGCATAAACCATGACTGGGTTGACATGATGTCTTAGTGTATTTGGCTGTATAACAAAATTTCTCAGACTGGGTAATCCATAAATAACAGAAATATATTGCTCACACTTCTAGAGTTCAAAATCAAGGGTCCAGCAGATGTGGCATCTGGTGAGGGCCCATTCTTCATAAATGGCACCTTCTTTCTGCATCCCTTCCACCTCTTTTATAAGGGTACTGATCCCATTCACGGGGGGGAGCCTTCCTGACTTAATCACTTCCCAAAGCCTTCATCTCTTAATACCATCACATTGCGTATTAGGTTCCAACTTAGGAATTTTGGGGGAACACCCATATTCAGACCATGTACGCAGCTTCATAATGTAAGGAGGAAGCTGATCCAACCAGGGGCAGTTATAAAACCCATGTACAGCTTCATTACATATTCTAGGGCTTCCTTAAGAATTAGACAAAGAGTCAACTCACGAAGTCTGAAATAAAGGACAGGGCATCAAAGGAGTTCATACAATAAATATATATCTACAGTTGAAAATGTAAAAATAGATATTTCTAAAGAGAAAGAGGGAGGTAGAAATGAAAAAAGAGAGCAGAGTGGAGGAGAAAGAGAATAAAGAGCAATTCAGAGAGAGGAAGGGAGGAGGGGAGAAAATGAGAGAGAGAGAGAGACCATGCACTTACGAGAGGAAAAAGAGTTCCTGCTCCTGGGAATTTCAAAGCAATCCTGACCACTTGCCTGCAAACTGGAATGAAAACCCTATAGCAGTATGTTTCCCTTCTTCTTTAAGTTCAAAAACCTAAACTTTTATGCAAATATATACAGAATCAATATTATATGTGTATACTAAATACTCATGGGTTTGCATTTTAAACTTTCAAGAGTATGTTTAGTTATGTGACACTTTATTAATATTGAATTGATACTGTGGCTTTTCGCTCTCAAATGAAGGAAACACATTTCCAGGGTTTGAAAAAAGGAAAACGATTGATTTTTGCATTCTGGTGTTTTCTATGAGCCCCTTCAACATCTAAAATGTATCTCAGGTCATATTTGTTTTCTTCATACACAAATTCTGTTCTCTCCTCTGAGATGGCCCTTCTGTTGGCTTCTTTCTGCCCCCAGTGGGCACTCAGCAGGAGCCACACAAGATGAAACAGCCAGTGAAATGGCTCAGACCATGGGTTCTGGACTGGATTCCAGCCCCAGTGCTGGATGCTGAGCTGGTGACCCTAGGCACCTCACCTAACAGCTGTGTCTCAGTTATGTTACTGAAAAAAACAGGGTTCATTTGACTAGTGAGCAACAAACAACTCTCCATGAGAATGTAGGTTTTGCTAAGTAGTTTTATTACTTGGCACAGGAAAGAGGACACTAGGTTTATCCTCCAAAGCAGTGTCTCCCTGAGGGAAAGTGATAGGCAAGTTTTACAGAGTGATGGGGAGGGAAGAGGGGATTAGGTGCATCCTCACGTGTCAAGGAGGAGCCCAGTTGTGCAGACTCAGTGAGTGATTAGGCCAGCACATGGATCACAGAGAGGCTTTAGCAAGGTAATGAGGAACGTTCACTTGGGTTCATCTATAAGTTTCTGGGGTCTGTCAGAAGCTGGTTCCAAAACCACTGCAGGGCAGGAGGCGACTGCTCAAGTCGATTAAATTCCTATAATCCCTGGGGACACTCCCTGCCTTCCTACAGTTATGAGAAATCTAAAGCGGGGACGACATCATTGCTACCTCACGGAGCTGTCCGGTGAAATGGGAAAAATTGGCAAACCACTTAGCCTGATGTCTGGTAACGGGTCAACACTCCATACTGAGCAATCGGTATTATTATTTAAACAGATTTGATTATTTTTTAATTAAAGCATCATCATTTAATAGCTTGCTAATGATCATTTGTTTGTTATTCTTATTTAAGGATAAATCTGCACTCCCATGGGGCATAGGCCTCTAGCACTGCTCTCACTTCCTTGCTGTCCCCTGCAAGCCCCAAACTCAAAAGCTCAAGAACTTTGGCCCCGAAAAGAGAATGTGCAGCCACCGGGCAGTGGGAATAGCTGGGTAAAACCAAGATTGGTTTTAGGATCTTCTCAGATTTAAGAATACTCCCTCTTTTGGATGGATGGTGGCTTGGATGTCCTTATCACAAGGAGACTGAATTTCTGGACACAGAAGAAAGACAGGCTCAAGGCAGGGGAAGCTCAGGCATTTGTGTCCCTGCCTGCAGGGAAAACGCCTGGGACTCATTAAGCCACCATGTTCTACAACACAATGCATGAGGTCAGAGAAGCTGAACTTCACACTGGCCAAGCACTGCTGCACTGCAGACCATAGCACCTGCATCCACGGCACAGGGGTGCACCTGGGGTGGGCCTCGCAGCTTCAGATCCATGATTTTGGGTTCAGGTTCTTCTTGAGAATTTAGCCATTATAACCCTTAGCTTCCATGTTTGTGAAATGGTGGTGAAATTACCTCGTTTGATCATGAATATTAAATTAGATAATGTATGTAAAGGGCTTAACATCTGGCATTAACAAACATGATAGGAATGGTAGCTACTAGTGCGATATGAGTTGATTTCGTTCTCCTACCCTATGATGGATGAGTTGCTGAGGTGCAGAGAATGACGGAAGAGTGCCCAAGGTTACAGCGATTGAAGAAGTGGTGAGGTTGGGGTTTGCCCTTGGTTGTATCTGACTCCAGAGCCCACTCTCCACAGTTCTGAGGCGCTGAAGTGCATGGGGACCCTCATTTGATGTGGGGACCCTCGCTTGATGTACGTGAGGGTAAAGCACATTCCTGGAGCAGAGGGAAGTGATTGATCTCTCCCAAGGTTCTCTCACTGTAATGATGTAAATTATTAGCCCTATTGATCTACCTAGCTGGTCATTTTATGGCACTTTTCAGTGGAGAACCGAAAGGCTTATGCTAATTAATAGTCCTGAATTCTAACAGACTTCATTACATTTAGAAATAGGAAATTCTAATTAAACTTAATGAATCTAATTCCCTTCTGGCCTTTATTCAAATTCACTGAGACCTGTCCTAGCCATCCTATCTAAAATTTCCACACCACACACTCACCCACCCACCCACCCACTGCCCCTCCCCACCCCTTGTGTATAAAACTTCCTGTGGCTCTTCCCTTCTTTCTGTGTTCACCTTAGCACTTATCACTATCCAGGATTCTCTGCAATTACTCCTCTATCTCACCTCCTGTCTATCTCCCCTACTAGGTGTACCTCATGAGGGCTTGCATTTTGGATTTTTTCACTGGCTGTATCATCAACACTTAAAGCAGTACCAGGCACAGTGGGCACTTAAAGAATACTTGCAGAATATATGGACAAATGAATCCCTATTCTTTCCCCTACACCTGTTTACTCTTTAACCTGACTCTCTCAGAGAACCAAAATTCTCCAGCTAGTTGAACTACCTCCCCTTTTTTATAATTTGCTTCTAAAATTCCTCATGGTGTTTCATTTCTGTTCCATCACCTATTGTGACCTCAATTAAACAAGTAAATAAACAAAATGGATCTGTTTGCTCTAGAGGTATTGAATTTATTTCTATGAAAGGTATGGGAAAGGCTATTTAGTATTTCTGCCACCCTACTGAAGCAGTACTGTTGTCTGGTGTAAATACCCGAGGTTCGTTTCCTCATGCCAAGGAAATCAAGGACATGGACCCACATGGAGTGAGGTTTAGAGCACAGGTTTAATAGGCAAAAGAAAAATAAAAAAAAAGAATAGCTCACTTCCCTTTGAAAGAGAGGGGCCTGCAAGTGGGTCTTCCAGCTGATGGCGGAGTGCACAGGGTTTTATAGACAGGCTTGAGGAGGTGGTGTCTGATTTACATAGGGCCCAAAGACTGGTTGGACCAGGTGTCATATTTACATAGTGAATAGGGAAGCTGCCCACCACACCCTAATCTTATTATGCAAATGAAATCTTTGCCTGACTGGTGCCATGTAGTCTGCTCCAGACTGCACATGTGGTTGGCAAGGAAAAGGGAAGATGGACCCGCCATTTTGAACATGCCTAGTCCCAGGTAGCCTTTTCTTATTGGGACAGCTGCCTGGCATTCACCTGTGCAAGCTTCTAGCTTGTCTATGTCCGCAGCTTGATTTTACAGGCTGCTCCTTGTTAGAAAAGAAAATGATTTGGGGGCTGCTTTTCATTAAAAGAAAAACCTTATCAAGGACTTCCTTAACTTCACAATCTGTCTAAATAATTTCTTCTTAACTCCTATATCACTACCTGGGAAGGTGAGATGTTAGGGGAACCATATTTTATTAAAGGGAAGAAAAGGAGAGGAAAGAAGAGACGCAGAAGAAAAATTAGTAGACTAGGAATCAGGGTGCCTGGGTTCTAATGCTGGCAGTTACTAATCACATGACCTTGGGAAAGCATTGAACCTTTCCAGAACTAAGCTTCCTCTTCTGGAAAAGAAATGGGTCAGACAAGATACCCCTAAATTCTTCAAAGACCTAATATTCTAGACCTAGCCATATATAGATCTAACTAGCTCTAACATTCTGTGACTCAAGATAACTTAAAATATGTTTTCTAACATCAGAAACACTTTCAGATCTTAGTTTATTCTATGATATTTAAAAATATTATTTTCTTTTCTCAGATGTAAGCATTGATCTAACAAGGTTTAGCTCAAAAATCTTTCATTTTGAATTCCTTTGCACCCAAGCTGACCCATCATTTTCTGAAGAGCAATAGAAACAGAACTGTCAGGATTTTCAAAATTGACGGAAGGTGGCCTTTGGCAGTCTTTTGAATTTCCTCTCTAGGCTCATGCAAAATATGCAAAATAAAGCTTCAAGCTTTCTTTGAAAATGAAATTGGTTTGAAACTAATAGGGATTTGAAAACAGGCAGCTGAGCAGATTTCCTTCTGTAAATATCACGTGAACTCTCCATGGGGCATGGAAATTTGAAGAATTTAAAAATAGTCTGGTCATTAATAGATCAAAGTGTCACTTCTGGAATATCAGAAGGTGATATTAAGTTCTTGCCTAAGAAAGAAAAGGGAAGATTTGGCTTTTTTTTTTTTTTTTAAGTATTTTCATATAAAGTATCTTTTTGCAGACTGTAAGCAGTATCTTTATCCACATCCTGGAGGAGAGAGGGATATTAGTCTTAATAAAATGAGAGGTCATGAGATCATTAAGTTGAGAAATTTCAATGAATAAGGTCGAGACGAACTTTTCCCAGATATCTTCTGAAAACTGCCTTAGATAAGTTTTAAAATGAGTCTGACTTTGCATAATAATGGAGGATATAGATGTAAATATTTTATGGACATTAACAAATAGGTAGGTTATTGATGAATTAATTTGTTAGTGAAACATGTTAAGTATAATGGCCCTGACGTTTATTAAGTACCTTCTCTGAACTAGTTATTTACATAAATTGCCAGAATTAATCCATGTAACAAATGTGTGAGGGAGATATGATTTTCCCATTAAACTTAGAGGAAATAGGCTCAGAAAGATCTGAATATTTGCTTAAGACAAAATATCTGATAAGTGGTTATTATGGACTGAATGTTTGTGTCACTGAAAAAATTCACATGTTGAAGCCTTACCCCCAGTGTGATGGAATTAGGAGGTGGGAGTCTTTTGGAAGTGATGAGGTTTAGTTAAGGGCAGGAGGGTAGAGCCTCAGTGATGGGATTAGTGTCCTTAAAGAAGACAACGGAAAGATCAGAGCTTTCTCTCACATGCACTGAGGAAAGGCCATGTAGGGACACAGTGAGAAGACAGCTGTCTGTAAGCCAGCAAGAGAGGCCTCACCAGGAATCAAGTCTGCCAGGACCTGCTTCCCAGCTTCCAAAGATGAGAGAGGTAAATGTCTCTTGTCTAAGCTACACACCCTGTGGCACTTTATTATTGCAACCCAAGCTGACTATGACAGCAGTGGACCTGGCATTAGAAGCCCACTTTTAGATTTCAAAGTCCATGCCAATGAGTATGTGGGATCAAGAAACTGTCATGGGCTGGAGGCATCCCATAGGCTAGATGGATTCACCAAAGGATTGTGGATCACTGTGGCCCACGGGGCAAGAGCATAGTGCAAGTGAAATCTTTTCCTACAAGAGTAGAAACCCTGAAGGCAGGGAGACACCTTCCCAGGTCTCTCGCTTCCCCACATGCCCTGCACAGCATTGGCCTCTGAGTCCTGCAGCTTCTTTGTCCCTCTGACCACACTGCTCTTTCTGCCTCAGTTCGGCTCAGCCGCCTCTCTCCACTGGGCTCCCTGCCTTCAGTCTTTCCCCTTTAGTCCATCATAACCCAGGAGTGACTGCCTTAAAACTCTTTAAAACTGGAAATGATTTATGTTACTTTCCTGCTTTAAACCTTTCAATGGCACACGGAGTGTCACCACCCCATGTGGGGAGCATTAGTGTTCCACTCTAAGGAGAACGTATGGATGTATGACACCACCGTGGCCATTGTTGCCATCACAAGGTGGTGCCAAGGGCTGTGCTCTGTGCCCTGGTCATGGCCCATGAGGTGAGGTCCTAAGCACACCCCATGTTGTCTTCTTTGTGTGGTCTGATGCCATTTTTTTGTTCTCTTCCCTGCACTTTTTCTTAGGGTCAGCCAGATCTGGTAAGTAGGTATGTTCTTCTAGGGATAAAGGCAGAAATAAACACAAAACTAGAGCATTAAGATTTTGAAGCTGAAATAGCATGCAAATGTAAATAATGCGTATTTGAAGTAATCACTGTAATGCTATTTATAGTGCACCTTTTCCCCCAAGGATGGCAAAGCAGTTTACAAATATTCTCGTTCTAGTCCTTACTGTATTCCAACATATTGTGCTATGCATGCAATTTTGAGCTATGAATTTCTTTCTTTCACCTTACAAACAATACCTGGGTAATTTGTTGAGTCATTTAACATAGGATCCACACTTGGGAATTGATGTCTTTTTGAATGCAGACTAAAACACAGCACTTGGCTGAAACTAACATCTGAGTAACTGCAGTCATCAAGCCACACTCAGGGTTGCAGAAATGCTTTGAAGACCTTATAGGGCCACCTCTCATTTTCTTGATTGAAATTAGGAAAATGGTCACTGCAAGTGTACTGAAGTCCAAGGGAGCTTGAGTTGTTTGTAAAGGCACATTTCTTCACCATCCAGAACAGGACCTATGACTGAGGCATGGTGCTCCAAAGCACTACATAATGTCTCCAGATCTCCCTTGCTCATCTTATTGCTGCTACCCTGACCTCCTTCCATTACTGGAATATGCCAGGCATGGTCTGGACTCAGGGCCTTGGCACCTGCTGTTCTCACTGGCTAGAGGCTCTTCCCTTGCATGTTGTCCCAGCTCCTTCCTCACTCCACTTGGGTCTAACACAGCATCCTCCTTAATTATCCCTGCCTCCTGTCACCCTGCTTTCTATTTCTCCTTTGCCTTTATCAATATGTGGCAGATTTTTATGTTTATTGGTTTATTGTTTTTCTTTCTTTTCCATAATACACGCTCCATGAGAACAGAAATTTTGCCTATTTTGTTCACTGTTGTATCTACTAGTGCCTAGAACAGTGTCTGGAACATAGAAGTCCTTAGGAAATATTTGATGTAAGCAAATGGATGAACAAACTGCTCCTGGCTAACATCTGTAGGGTTACTAGAACAATCAGTATGATTATTCACAACTGTGTTTAGCTGGCTGTTCTCCAGATAAACTGGTAAAGGCAATGTCTCAGCCGCATTTAGTACCTTAGTATGTGAAACTATGAATTTCCATAAGGTTTGTAATTCTAAGAAATCATGTAAAGGGAAGATACTTTCATGGTTTGCAAGTTGTCCTTAAGGCAGAAACCCTCACACAAAGCAATTAATTAGCATGCAGAATAGAAGACAATCCTGAATTGAGAATTGCAATGCATTGATATGGTCATTATACATCATTCCTTTTAATATGATTTGTTTCTGTCTACACAAAATATACACAGAAGATATATTCCTGTATATAACACACATGCTTTGTATTTGCTTCTGAATACAGATTGTTTTTAAGACCTGGGGATATATGGTAAGAATCCCAGTCTTTCCAAATTCCAAACCAAAAAAGTCTCTTCTAGCTGCTAGAGGCCAGATAGTTCTATCTGCTACAGCCAGGTTTCCACAGACCATATGCATCATCTTAAATTATGACTTTGAAGCATTTCTTTTGACCACTCTGTTCGCAGTCATCTTAAGACGTCTGCTTGTGTATTTTTCTGCCAGCCATCTTCCACCCTTATCCTGTCAAGCAGAAGCTATTGAAGCTAGTAGGGTATCAGTACCAGCAGATGGATTTTATTCCAAAATCCCGTTCCTGGTGAAGATGCACCATCATCAGGACACTAGCAGTGTCCTCTCTGCAGAGTGTTTTCCAACTGGTCAGGAAATAAAAACTAAGAAATATGTGTCTACAACTTCTTCAAAATGTGCATTTGACATATGCCTGTTTCAGGGCTGAAGTCAGTTTTGACTTCATGCCAGCTGAAGGCAACTATGAATTATCCCCAAAGGTTAAAATCCCCATGTGGCTCCAAAGCTGGCCTGAAAACGTACCCATCCCAAAGTTAGTCCCTCAGCAGTGGGATCCCGAAGGCCAGAGCTGGATTTGGCAGATGGGGTGAGTTTCTCAGAGACAGAAGGAGGGAAGATAATTGGGGTGTAAAAACCATGTTCAAGCTAAGAGTAAGAAAGGGAGGGGGCTGGGCATGGTGGCTCATTCCTGTAATCCCAGCAATTTGGGAGACGAAGGCAGGACGATTGCTTGAGCCTGGGCAACATAGCAAGACCTTGTCTCTATAAAATTTCTGGTTGGGCGCAATGGCTCACTCCTGTAATCCCAGCACTTTGGGAGGTTGAGGCGGGTGGATTACGAGGTCAGGAGATCAAGACTTTCCTGGTCAACATGGTGAAACCATGTCTCTACTAAAAAAAAAAAAATACAAAAATTAGCTGGGTGTGGTGGCATGCACCTGTAGTCCCAGCTACTCGGGAGGCTGAGGCAGGAGAATCGCTTGAACCTGGGAGGCAGAGGTTACAGTGAGCTGAGATCGTGCCACTGCACTCCAGCCTGGCTGGAGTGAGACTCTGTCTCAAAACATAAATAAATAAATAGTAAAAAATTTAAAAATTCTTAAATATAGGCATGTAGTCCCAACTACTTGAGGGCCTGAGGTGGGAGGATTGCTTGAGCCTGGGAGGTTAAGTTTGCAGTGAGCTATGATTGCATCAGTGCACTCCAGCCTCAGTGACAGAGTGAGATCCTGTCTCAAGAAAAGAAATGGAGACTTACAAGTCTGATGATTCAGTCTGATGGGGCAACACGGGAGCAGGTATGAGGTAAAGCTGACAAGGAGTGATGTGAGTGCAGTACAGTGCGGCTTTCTAGGGGTATGGAGCAGCCCCTGTGTTTCCATGGCTGCGTCCTCTAGCCACCTCTGTCTTAGTGCATTGCATGGCACCATAGGGGCTTGACTTAAAGGTCCAAAGTCAGGATGGACACAGATTTAATCTGCGAATAGAGTAATAGAGCAGAAAGAGTGCCCATGACATTTGCTAATGACAGCACATAGAGAAGGAGAGGCATTCAGCCCTTTCGAAAGAAGAAAGAAACTCAATACACCCTTGAAAAAGTTAAAGACTAGTCAGTTGCAACCAGAATGGAATACAAGATGTACATGGAGAGGGAGGGAGAAGCACTCTGTTCAAGTATGAGATCAGAAATGAGAGGTTTTGTGATTTTTCTGGATGGCATGGCTGTGTTTTACTGTTAAAGAATTAGGAGGGAAGCTGAGATTCTCTCCTGGGGCAAGAACCAGAAAGCTCTCTATTCCTCACCCTCAGTGTCCTAGGTGGATCTGATCCTCTTAAAGAGACATGGCCCCCTCCTCTGAGTTTGTCTAATTCAAACCAGATAGAAAGCAGAGATGAAAAGTGCATATCCTATATAAATATCATTAGCATCGCATGCCTGTGGGATAGAGTGCATGTTATGTGGTGGTGATGGCTGAGAGGCATTACTGGACTTGTGTCCACCAATGACGGTCAAAATGAATTTGCGACCTCTCCTCCCATTATGCAATGACAAGATCAAAGATCAGGTAATATTTTGATAATTACTAGAACAAGAAAGGTGGAGAATTTTGATGGGGTTGGTGCAGGAAACATTTTGGAAGTTTTAATATAACCAGAGCATGAGGATGGTGAGGATATCAAGTAGGTGTGGGAGGTGAAGGGGAGATAGCAGAATATCAATAGAGCTAGTTCAGAGTCTTAGACGAAAGTGAAATATAGTAGGGAATATCCAAACTAGAGAACAAAAACCTGTGAGTTACTACATGGTAGGCATCTGGTGACCATCTAGTGTTACAAAAACCTAAATAGAATTTATACTAGAAGTATATTTAGTAACATTTATGTGACACTGTTGAGGCTGTAAAGAATGTCTGCATATAATGTAAACTGCTTTTTCCAGCAACGCTGTGAAGTAAGTGTGGTGTTATTATCCTCACTTTACAGGTGAGGAAGTGAGACCTGGAAAGCTTAAATGACTGTCTCAAGGCCACAGAACAGGTCTTAGTTGGCATAATGCACACCTAGCTGCTGAAACAAACAATTCCCAAAGCGAAAGGACTTCTTAATAGAGTTGTATGCCTTGCAATCCACCAGTAAAATTAAATACAGCATAAGGAAGAGAATTCAGGCATTAAATTGTAACCAACATATTAACAAGGGTTTTGATAGTTTCGTGGGTTTAGGGTTTTAAAGTTGCATTATTTTTATAATGACTATAATAATTTTACAATTGACAGAAGATGTATAATTTGATAGAAGATCCTTTGATTACTCTCTGAACTTAAGGATAGACTCATCTAAGAGCCTCTTCCATCCTGCACCTCACATCCAGTTATTTCTTAGACAGTAGAAGTGCTCTGTAGGAAGAAGAGAAATCTCATAAGATGTTTGTTGACCTGCTGAATAGTTTGTAGTGATGTATAAACTGAGCCAACCCAATTTCTCTTTTAAATGGTGTTAATCTAGAAAAACAGGTTCTGGCTAAGGGATAAAAGAGGATGTATGGAAATGAAAGATTAAGCGATTAATTGGGGAGAAAAAGCCGTGCAGTTGGGCTCTGTCCTATATTGGATGTTCATTACACCAACTAATGGGTAATATATAATTATGAAAAGACATTGTCGGAACAGCACCCAAGTCTATTGATTTTGCCATCATGAGTACATTATGTTCTATCTTCACGAGATTAAAATGAATGGAGAGAGTAACAAGATTCTCCATGAATTAGAGTCATTCATTTTCATTTTGAGAAAGGGAAATTTGCCATATTTTCAGCATTTTAATTGCAATCTAGCAGATGAGAACTTTACAAGGTAATAATTTTAAACAGAATTTATTTCTATCTTAATAGTAAATTGGTATAATGATAGCAATGTTAGTCTCAAGGTAAAATGTTGAAGAGATTTAGCACCATAGAGGAAGGACATCTTGCAACTGATGTTGATACTGCTAATTGTGCTAGCCTGTGTACTTTAATACGTGGTAGGTAAAACTGCTGCATTACATAATTAGGTTTTCAAAATTCAGCAGATATTTACTACATATCCACCAAAAGCAAGACCCTATTCTTTTTTTTTTTAATTATTATTATACTTTAAGTTCTAGGGTACATGTGCATAACGTGCAGGTTTGTTACATATGTATACTTGTGCCATGTGGGTGTGCTGCACCCATCAACTTGTCAGCACCCATCAATTCGTCATTTATATCAGGTATAACTCCCAATGCAATCCCTCCCCCCTCCCCCGCCATGATAGGCCCCGATGTGTGATGTTCCCCTTCCCGATCAAAACCACAATGAGATACCATCTCACACCAGTTAGAATGGCAATCATTAAAAAGTCAGGAAACAACAGGTGCTGGAGAGGATGTGGAGAAATAGGAACACTTTTACACTGTTGGTGGGATTGTAAACTAGTTCAACCATTATGGAAAACAGTATGGCGATTCCTCAAGGATCTAGATCTAGATGTACCATATGACCCAGCCATCCCACTACTGGGTATATACCCAAAGGATTACAAATCATGCTGCTATAAAGATACATGCACACGTATGTTTATTGTGGCACTATTCACAATAGCAAAGTCTTGGAATCAACCCAAATGTCCATCTGTGACAGACTGGATTAAGCAAGACCCTATTCTAAGTAACATAGGTAATAGAAAGAATTTTAGTATATGTTCCTTCCCTTCAGAAAAGATGGTTAGGAAGACAATTAATAATACTAATAGCAACAGCATCAACGTTTGTTGGGCACTTACAATGAACCTAGCCTTGAGTGAATTGTTTTTACTGGTATTAAATTGCTTAATCCCCACAAGATCCCTGTAAGTGCCATATTTCTATTCCTATTTTATTAGATGAGGAGATGGAGGTGGAGAGCATTTATCTAGCTTTGTCAGATAAGCAGTGGTTCTACATAAATGAATTTCCAGGCAACTGAAGAAATATTCAAAGCCCCTACATCTGTATGGTCTAAATAGACTTCTACATGCTTTAATCATTTTGGATGAACTTGTGCTAAAGTGTGTGCAAAAGTTCCACCTTAAACAGAATTCTGGAAATCTTTCCTTAATGACTTAGGCCACTTCTGGAGTACCTCAGATGTTTTGTTTTAACTTGGTGATTTGGGGGCTACAGCTCCTACTGTGCATGGTGCACAGTAGGATTGACAGAAACAAAAATAGTTAGAATTTTATGTAAGATAAGAGTAAATTATCTCTGAATAAAGCCCAGATGAATTTGCTTTAAACAATGTAATACTTTTTTTTAAAAATAAACTTGTGTATTTTGTCTGTTAGGGCTTTTAGTCATTTGTTTATTTTGTGGCCTCTCTTTCTCTCTCTCTCTTTTTTTTTTTTTTTAATTCTAACCTGTGTTTTGAGTAGTTAGTTTGTGGAATAAAAGAGTTGATACCATTGCATATGTTGCAAGAAAGAAACAATACTTTGTTTTTTAAATAATTGGTGTAGGATCACTAAATCCATACCACAGTTTATAAATTGTTTAATCTGAAATTGTTAATATGGTTTAGAAAAACTTCAATTTTTGCTTCCATGATAAAAACGTACATTTATATTCATGTGGTATTATCAGAGTTGTTGAAGGTATGTGAATGCTCCTCTCCCAGAAGACTGCATATTTTAGTGAGTGGAGAAAGAATGAAGGGAGGAGGGATTATAAAGAGTGGTCATGCATACACTATGTCATAGTAAATAACAGCTCAGAGCCAAGTGTTGAGAAACTGGCCTTCCTTATAAAGGTAGCACTGATTAGATCTACCATTAGTCTTTAAGAATCAATTCCACTGCCCAAAAGTACAGACTGAGTTGACAAAACCTCAAAGGAATCCTGGAATATGGAACCTGTATGCTCTGTCCATTGTGGAGATTTGTATCTTTTTTCATGCTAATAATGGCGCTGAGGGACCCTATATAAGTTGGTAAGTTAGTAAAGCTGGAAACCTCAGTTATAGAAATGCCAGTAAATAAGTTCAGAATAGATCAGGGAAGATGTTAACTATGGAAAGTTGGTGATGCAACCGTGTCATGCTTTTGGAAGTGTTATTTTGGAGTCACTGGCATTGCTGTCAAAAATGTACATGTCATTTAACAATAGGCCAAATGCGAATTAAGCATCCTCACTACATCACGGGCCATTTAGGTGTATTCTGCAGAGGATGGAACCCTTCTTGTGGGGTGTGCTCCCTGCACTCTGGTTATTCCTTTAGAAGGATGGATGCCACATGCCTAGGGGGCAGTAGAGGGAGTTTGTGCATCAGATACATGTTGGAGTGAATCACCCCTGAAGTCCACCTTGCTTCTCTACACGTCCTTGCTGTGTGCTTGGCACTGCTATGACTCACTGTCATCCCCTTTATCATTGTCCCCCCCTCCCACATTTACCTCTGCTGAGGTCTTGGCCACTGGTGACCTCCTAGTCATCCTTCAAGTGGCATCTCAAATGCTTCCAGTCTTGGCATCCTCCCCCCCTCTCCCAGGAAGGGTTAGGAGTTTCCTTCACGAACGGCCTCAGTGTGTCAGGCCCAGCTCTGGAGTGCTGATCACCTCATGTTGTTGTCTGTCTGGTGATTCCCATTGTGAACATCTCACAAAGCGCACCATGGGTTAACAGGCTTATATTTCTGGGGTGTCACATAACGTTTGGAACATTATAGGTACTTATGTAATACTGTTGGAGTTTGATTCTACTCCCCTGAGAATGCATGTCCCAAACATACCTACATTGGATAATGTAAGCTAAACTGCTTTAACAAGAAGCTCCCAAATCATTCAGTGCTGAAGAGTATGAAAACGTCTCCTCGCAGGTAGCAGAGGTGCTCCATTTTGGTGATAGCTCTCTTTGCAAAGTCATTCATTTCTTCTTCCACACATGACTTTCAGGTCACACTGCCCATGGCTATCTCAGCCAGGAGAGGGGGGTGAAAGGCATATAAAATAGAACCCATGCTCAGCCTTAAGACCCCTGCCTGCAGGGCTCTGGTTAAGAGTGACCTACAGTACTTCAACTCATTTCCATTGGCCAGAACATCAACCTCTGACCATATCTAAGAGCTAGGGAGGCTGAGCATGGGCTCTGCTTGTACTCAAGAAGAATGAAGAACATGCATGTTGGTGAACAGTTGGCATCTTCTGCTACAAGGCCCTTCCTCCAGGCTTCCCCTTTTACTTTTAAAAGCATGACCATCTTCCTTATCATTTGGCTTCAAAATATTACAATTATGTTTGCCTTCTAACTCTTCTTTCTCACCTCCCACCTAGAAAGTCTGAAGGTCCTCTTCCAACGTGTGAAATCTCTTTTCCTCTCCGTGACTTCCTTTATAGTTCAACAGAACATAATACCTTAAAGTGAATCATTAAGTAATAGTAAGCTAAAAGAATGAGAAAGGCAGAAAGCAGAGTGGCTATTACTAAATAAATTTGACCCTAGGGGAAATAAAATCATGGAAGGCAAGGTTAAGTGCACATATCTTTAACTACTTGTTTTTGTTTTGAGGATTTCAAAAAGTAGTAATTAAGAGAGAAGGCAGAGAAGTAAAAAACTGGAAATAAAAGAAGACCAACCAAATAAAAAAGAAGCAAAGAGTATGCAGAACCTGCTGTAACAAGGGAGTCAGTCACCATCCCCTGGGTTTGGCAGAGACTCACTTATTGCAGGCAGAGGGCTGGAAACTTTATAGTGGAGAAACACATGGTTCCAGGTGTGCGCTGATGGCGACTGATGGCCAGGGGCAGCTGGAGGCAGCTAACTAGAAACAGGACATCCTGTGTGAGTGGTTGGGGTGTGTATTTGGCTTTCTCTGGTTAGTCTTAAGTTGGAACTGTGGGCAAAACTCAGGGACACTGTCAGTTATTAATCAATTCCTGGCCATTTGGGGCTGATTGTTTCAGCAGTTTTTGTTTAGTTTCCTGGACTGTCTCTAGAGAGCAATCTGGCCTCCTGCATCACTTATAGCAGGCTGGCTTCCTGGGTTGCTTATTGTATATAAAGGGACAGTTTCCTGGGCAAGATGCTACAGGTCATGGGTCAAAATTCTGTTTTTTACATGGTCTACCCTTGTCCATTTGTATCTTCAGTCTCTCAAGACAATGATGTGAATGGAGAATTTTCTGCTTTATACATAAATGAGGTGGTGGCAGTGGATGGTAGAGAGTTGGGTACACAAGTGTTTAGGGAGAGTTTGATCCTAACAGGTACAATTGTTAAAAGAACAAAGAATAAGAAGTGATTCTATGCGTGACAAGCAACTACTGAAGTGGCTAGGGCTTCTTCATAGAGGCATAGATCAAGCTCCATTGCTATCAGAGCAAGAACACAATGGAAGGCTTTTGATCTTTATTAAAAAATAAAATCCAGAGTGAGCTGGTAACTCAATATTAACAAGCAATTGGATAGGAAGTAAAATTTAGAATGACGTGAGCAGCACCTTAAAGATGTTGCTGGGTAAAGCCACTGTGTCATGAGATAGCCCCATAAAAACAGCCATGGCAAAAGGAAGGTGTCCAGTTGAATAGGCGGGCCCTCCATTTGTCACAGAGCAAATGGCAGTCCCCAGTTTTCAGTCTAAAACTGCTCCTCAGGATCAGGCTTAGAACCTCTTTGATATGGCCTCAGCACTTCATAACATATTTCTGTTTAGTGCCTGTCTGCCAGCCTGCCCCCAGATCTGCCTTGGAGATCTCTGACTGAATGTCTTTGGTGCCTGCATGTTCAGTGCCTACATGCCTCTCTCGCAGAGTAACTAACCCCAAAGTGTGCTAAATCAGCATACACAGCAAGTGCAACTTTCTACATAAACATTCTCAGACCCTTAAAATTTGCTACCAATGACATCTCTGTTTAGCTACCATTATGACAAATAGTTAATTAATCTATTCTATCCTTTAAAGAATTCCAAGAATTATGTTTTAGAATAAATTTTAATTAGTTGTAGAATGACTTACTTTCCTCTAATAAATTATTCATGTCTGGAGATATTTCAACTATTGGGTATAAACTTCTCTGATAAACACCACTGCCTACTTTGGAGCAATTAACTGAATTTTCAACAGAAGTATCTAGAATGCCTCAGCCTGTCTCTAAGGGTGTGATGTGATGATGTAATTCCATTCAATGGTAGAAAACATTAAAGATCTGTTAGCTTCATTTTTCCCTCTAGTAAAATAGGAAGAGCATAGAATGGAGATAATGTAGTTTGGGGAAAAGAGGGCTGTGCGTGTGTGCATGTGTGTGTATGTGTGTGTATGTGTGTTGCTGCACCCTCACTGACTAAAAGTGCTCTTGTTAGATTTGTCACGAGTCACTGCTGAAACTGCCTTTGCAAAATTATGACTGACACAGTGAAAGAGATCTAACTTAACTGACTCCATCTTGTTTCTAACCTCCAAGCTGTCCTTGTTCATTCCTAGGCATAGGTTGAACTAACTTTGGGAGAAACTTAGTTTATAGTTTAAACAAAGATGGTAAGAGCTGTTTCCCAAAGCAGACCTTCCTTCTTACCTAGGGACTAGATTGCCTTTGTAAGACTAACATTAGACACAAGATTAGAAATTATGGTTTAGGAGTCATGTAGCTGGAGTGTACAAGATTTTGACCCTCCTTAAACTGCTCCTAAGACCAGTGCTTGAGATATTTTGCAGACCCTGAACTTGATGGATCAGCTGGCTCCACTCAGATCGATAAACTGGCTCATCCAGTCTTGTGGCCCCACCCTGGAACTGACTGAGCGCAAGAACACAGCTTCCACTCCCTATGATTTTGTCCCTGACCAATCAGAACTCCTGGCTCACTGGCTTCCCCCCACTCACCAAGTTATCCTTAAAAATTCTGCTCCCCAAATGCTCAGGGAGACTGATTTAAGTAATAATAAAACTCCGGTCTCCCACACAGCTGGCTCTGCGTGAATTACTCTTTCTCTATTGTAATTCCCCTGTCTTGATGAATCGGTTCTGTCTAGGCAGCGGGCAAGGTGAACCCCTTGGGTGGTTACACTGCTGTCTAGTGGGGCTAAAAGGAGAGGGTAGATATGAAGCCCTCTGATTCTGAATTTTTGCTTTTAAATGGAAGAATACAGGAATGAGGCTTATTTGTCTACAGTCATTTCATTCACTGTCTTCATGCATAAGATCTTCAGCAAACTGAAATCAGGGCATTGAGCAAGTTCAGGACCTGAAGCAAGATAAAGATGATTACCAAAATCAAGGATCCAGAAATGTGAAAAACCAAATAATGTCAGTATCTCTATCACTAATAATATATGACTAGTGCTATATTACTTACTAGGGCTGCCATAACAAGTACCACAAGGGAGGAGTCTTCAACAACAGAAATTTATTTTCTCACAGTTCTGCAGGCCAGAAAAGCCCAAGATCAAGGGGCCAGCAAGATTGTTTTCTCTTGAGGCCTCTCTCCTTAGTTTGCAGATAGCGGCCTTCTCCCTGTATCCTTATATGGGCATCTCTGTGTGTGCACATTTGTTGAATATCTCTGTGTGTCTAAATTTCCACCCACTCCCACCCCCGTTTTTTTTTGTTTTGTTTTGTTTTGTTTTGTCTTTTGAGACTGAGTCTCACTCTGTCACCCAGGCTGGAGTGCAGTGGCATGATCTCAGTTTATGGCAGCCTCCGCCACCCGGTTTCAAGCGATTCTCCTGCCCCAGGCACCCGAGTAGCTGGGACTACAGGCTCGTGCCACCACACCCAGCTAATTTTTGTATTTTCAGTAGAAACGGGGTCTCACCATGTTGACTAGGCTGGTCTCGAACTCCTGGCCTCAAGTGATCTGCCTGCCTTGTCCTTTCAAAGTACTGGGATTACAGGCAGCCACCATGCCTGGCCAAATTTCTTCTTTTTCTAAGGACTCCTCCATTCATACTGGGGTCTTTATTTTAACTTAATCACCTCTTTAGAGGCCCTGTCTCCAAATACAGTGACATTCTCAGGTACTGTTGGTTAGAACTTGAACATGGGGAAGTGGGGCAGGTAGGCAACAGTTCAGTCCATGACAGTGCCAACTGCAGTCAAGCAGGCTCATTTATCGTGTGCTTGGGTGGAAAACAGGACTCCTGTATTGAAACTAATCTGGGATTACATCTTATTTCCTAGTAAAGTGTTAGCAAACTGGAATTTGAAAATCTTATTTTAAATTTAATAAGAAGTTTATATATTTTGGGGAAAATTATTCCTAAAAAATGAAACATCTGTACAAAATATTTAGAAAGTAGATATGGTATTTTTATTCTAAAGAAAATATTTCAATTTCAAAAGTAAAATATTCATCATTTCAAATTTCTATTTTAATAGATAATAAACAGGAGCAAAATATCTAATAATACTTTTTAAAGCATGTGATTAAAAATATAATATTCTTTTAAGTCTATCTTACATCCTATTGTTACAGAAAAAAAGTATGAATGTATTTTTAGTAATAGATATATAGAATAATTTAGCAAATATAGTTGAAACAAAAGGTAATACAAAAATGAAATTTGCTTTTCAGTTACATAGGGAAAAAATTAAATCACATAGATATCTTTGACTCCTCCAAGATATTGTGTAATAAATATATTCATTTTTGGCTGAACAGGATAAATAGCATTGTTGGTTTGGGTGTAATTAAGCTAGAGAATATCAGGGAAGGGTCTCAGTGATGTTCAACCCCATGATCTTTCTTCATAACTGGATCATCTTAAGGATAAATACATCCTCCAGTGCAGAATGTAGATCTGCAACATTGATATTTTGCCATAAAATACTTTTTGTTATTTCAAGAAGATATTGCCTATACTCCTCATTAATTTCTTCTTGAACAATTTACTCAACCAAGAAAAAATTTCCAAAGGGTCCACCAGTTTATAAAGTTCTTACCACATTTATCTAACTTATACTAATTAGTCCAAGTCACCTGGAATAAAGGTTGTTCCTAAGTAAAAGGTTTTCCTTTGTCAGATTCCCCTCAGAATGCCTCGTCCTTACTAGAGGACCATGGGCCGGGACTGTCCTACCTGGGACAGCCTTGCTAACATCTCCAAATAGAACTGCTTTTCTTCTCCACCCTGTTGTGATGCTAAAGGTTATTCATGTTAACATTTTGATGCCTTGTTTACATATTAACTCTTCCAAATTTTTCTTAACAGTGCTTCAAATAGTGTGATTTTTAAGGCTCCTGGTAAATTAGTAAAAACAATTTATTCTTACTAGAGAGACTGAAATCATTATACACAGTGCATCCCTAGTAATAGAACTACACTTCACACAGCATTTAAAATGTCATTCTTTTCCTGGGTCTCTTAGATTGTATTTAACACAACACCCTCGATGACTCATTTATTTAAAGACATCGGTTTGGTGATGAACAGTAGAAAGTCGAAGGGACTTTTACCCAGAGAAACAAAGCTCCTCAGCAGTAAACTCTACTCCCTCCGAAACAGCAGATTTTGGACAAAATTATTCCAATGATCTGACAAATGCACAAGAAATTTGCATGCCTTTCTAACTCCCTTTGCTCAAGTAGTCACCATTAATACAACAATAGCAATAACCACTGAGGGAATGAGAACTTTGTGAAGAAATTAATAATCACCCCTCCATCTCTACATTTTTGAGAAGGTAGCTTGAATGCTAGGAAACCACAATGCAACTCTTCACATTAATTTGTAGATAGAGATGCAAGGGTAAAATCTGAAGTAATTTCTATTTCCTGTCATTCCTTAGAACCCACAATTTCTGAGAATCTTGCTATGAAACAGACAACAATTTTTCTTACTGTTTTCTAAATAAGTGATTACAGAGAAATTTGATTTATACTATTTCAGTAAATATTGGACACATTAATTACTGTTTTTGAAATGTCAAGACAGAAACAAATCATCGACTATTATTCTATTTTGCAATAATTCAAAAAAAGGACAATTTCAATTTTTTTGCAAATTCCAGAGAGGCATCAACATCTGAAGTGGAAAGAGAAAGAACAAAATAAATCCAGAACAAAAAAGATAAATTCTATTTTAGGTAAAGCCATGCAAACTGTGGCTGTGCCATGGAATATTTGTTTATGTGGAACTATTGGAGGGATTAAACCTACAAGGACTGGGTTTCATCAGCTGTGTTTGTGTAAAGCTGAGTCTGACAGCACTTAGGAGAAGACAATTAAAAGCCAAGTTAGATCATTGAGCAATGTGTGGCAGAATGACGGCTTCCCAGGATTTATGTACCAGCTCCTGCCCTTAAGAGCACTGTAGGCTTCTTCCACTGAGGTCAATATGAACTATGGACATGCGATCCTGTTCAATTATATGCATCTCTCAGCTGTCATGATGTGTTCACCATCCATCATTTATAAATCCATGATGCTAAGGTGCTACAAACAAAGGTGCTGAATAAATAATAAATGGAATACAATAGCATATTCACTGGTATACTGTTTGATAACAGGCAGAGCTATTTTATAAGTATATTCATATACGAGTTGAGTATCTTTTATCTAAAATGCTTGGGACCAAAAGTAGTTTCCATTTTTGAATTTTTTCAGATTTTGGGATATTTCCATAAACATAATGAGATATCTTGGGGATGGGACGCAAGTCTAAGCATGAAATTCATTTCTGCTTTATATACACCTTATATACATAGCCTGAAGTTAATTTTATATAATATTTTTAATAATTTTGTGTATGAAATAAAGTTTTGACTGCAACTCACCATATTAGGTCAGGTGTGGAATTTTCTATTTTCCAGGTGTGTCGATGCTGAAAAACTCAGATGTTGGAGCATTTTGAATTCTGGATTTTTGAATGAGGGGTGCGCAACCTGTACTTACACATATCTCCTCAAACACTTCTGGGTTGTGGAATAAGACTACAGAGGGAGGCCCATGTTCCATGTCTAAACAGTTAAAAGTCAAAAATGAATCTTACAAATTGCTAAATGAAATATATTCTATTGTGTTTGTTCTTGTACTTTGATAAATATACCTTCAAAATGTCAAAATCAAAAAATATGTAAATATTTATCATTATTGCTTATAAAGGTCTGAAAATGAGCAAAATATCAATTGTGACTAGACTTAATTATTAATGCAGGAGTCCTATGCATTAGCCTATGGATCAGCAGCACCTGCTAAGTAATAAAATAAAGCATACATCAAGCCAGGCACAATGGCTTATGCCTATAATCCCAGCACTTTGGGAGGCTGAAGTGGGTGCATCACTTGAGTCCAGGAGTTCAAGACCAGCCTGGCCAACATGGTGAAACCCTGTCTCTACTAAAAATAAAAAAAAAAAAAAAAAAAAAAAAATTAGCCAGGCATGGTGATACACACCTGTAATCTCAGATTCTCAGGAAACTGGGGCACAAGAATCATTCAAACCCAGGAGACGGAGGTTGCAGTGAGCCAAGATCCTGCCACCCAGACATTCAGTAGCTTTTGGGAAATAATTATTATTTGAGAACCTATTGTGTCCATGAAGATGAATTCATTTTTCTTTTCTCTTACCTAAGTGATTCCACTGCTTAGATCATCACTGTACATCAAAGAACTTCAACTCTGACGACAAAGTATCACAAAACTGCAAGGCATTTGGCTGTGATCTCCTGTCTGCAGATCACAGACAGGAGATCCCATCGCTGGTGACCAGTGATGTAGGTTGGGAAGTGTCTTCCTGAAGCTTGAAAAGTGTTAACTGTGAGTGTGTTTGTGAACTGTGGGGCCCAGCTCCAGCTTCTCTTTCCAACGTCTATGGTGCTGTAAGGTACACTGACTCTACACCATGGTTCTCCACCCACAGCGTATCTGTAAATTCCCAAATGATGCTGAGGTGGGAGCATTTTCAGTGGCTCCGCTCTCAGCTTGGCAGAGGGCACTTGCCTTGCTCCAACTGTGATGTGCTCTTTTGCTCACTTTTTAAATTGCCAGTTGTTGTTAAGGTGAACCTGTGATCCTCTCTTCTATTTTGTTATACATCAGAAGTGTAAAAGGGTAGCAAATTACATAGTTTAGTAGATCAAAATAGTTTCAACTCAACTGTCGTGTGTTGCTGGTTTGAAAGCTTCCTCTGAATCAAGAGCCTTTACTTTCTGTGTGGACCGCCTCTTCAAATGCTCATAGAGTGAGCCAGTGTGACGCTCTGGGGACAGCTGTTCGCCTCAACCCATCAGCCAGGGCATACAGTCTTCACCATGAAGTTGTGCTCATTTCGTCCAGAACGGGGCCATGTCTTAGAGTGTTGTTCCCAGAAAGACTTATCTCTTAGAGACCAGCAGAGAAATGACTAGGTATGAGTGCAAGAGATGTGAGCAGCTGTGCTTTTTTGCCGAATAAAGCCATACATTTGCTGTTCTCTCAAATGTAAACCTATAATCATGTGAGGCTGAGATGAATAAGGGTTGACAAAGCTTTCTGCATTGTTTTCGAAGAGATACACCAAATTTCTCAAGGTAACAACATCATTAATGATGACCAAATAATCTCCCTTTGGCCTTGTAATGTGTTTGTGTTTCATTCAAATGCAAGCTATCTGATACTAAAAGATTGCCCACTTTTCAAATTAAAATGAAGCCATTTTATGAAGTTCTGTGTCAGGAGAGCACAGAAAAGCGTTCCAATATCCCTGACCAAATGTTGTGTTGCAAGCCTGAGTAAGAATGAGCCAAATTGTTTTTGTGTTTGTCAGAGCCATTGTTTCTCTTTCCATTGGCTCGAAAGGGAGTTTGTTTGTTAGTTGCCCACTGAGCCATCGGATCTGCAACTGAGAATGCTGTCAAAATTCAGTAAATGTGCAAATGGGAAAACCCACTATGTAAACTAGGTTAACTCGGGTGGTCCTGTTACTTAAACACAAAAGTTTAGTAGTAAACACCCTGCTGTCAATCAGCTTATAAATAATTACATTATTACAAGACTAGGAAAGGTGCTTCCTTCAGCCCTCTAGTCCTGTATGCATCTATCCCCTTCATCTTTCCATGACGATGAGACCATATGAAAAAGAAGCACAGCTTAAGCCTACAGTTTGCTTAATTCTTTCTAATTGTTTTCAATGAGTGGATGGATAAGCATAGCCACTCTTTACTTTGGCTTAACCATTTATAATCCTTAAGGAGTTAAAATCATTTTGAACTAATAGGATATTTGGATTTTTAAAAAGTACTTGATTTTAGATGTGAAAACATAAATTATTCAAAGGCCATTTAATGATAATATGAGGTATCAATGGCCTTATTGAAATAAATAAGAGTTTAGAAAACAAGACTAAATACCCATTCTATACATTAAAATACTGTAATATATATAGTTATGAAGACTCTAAAATTTTATCATAAAAATCCATCCACTTCCTGTTGAACAACAAAATTAAATCTTCCAATGAACAGTTCTAGGTTGCTCGAAGAAGATTTTATTCTGTATCTGAACTAACAGTTTTGTTAAAATGTACTATACAAAGAACTACTTGTTCTACCACCTTCTGACTTGCCTCTGGGAAAAAAGACAGGTCTTTCACAGTGGTTCAGGTTTCAAATGACAATAGACACTAATGGAAAAGTAACATCCTTATTTGCCGCTAGAAAAAAATCAGGGAACTTCTTTGGGTTTTAGTCTTTCCCTCTGTAAGAGCTGGGCATTGACTTTTCTGAGATAATTTTAATGTTAATTATTCATACATTTTTTAAAAATTACTAGTGATCTTTCATAATGATACTGGTGCACCTTAAATAATGATCCTCTGACCTCAACTGAGTTGGGTTGCCACAATTAAGTAGTTCATCAAATAGTCACACATACCTTTAAGAGAGGTTGATTCTGTTGTTCTGCAAAATTATTGGTTGATCAGCACCACACACCTCATGTATCTTATCCTGAAGGAATTCATGTGCATAGGGAGAAGGCAGAGGAGGGAGTCAAGGTCAAAATGGGAAATGGGAAATCCCTACAGTTAAACTTAAATGAGAAAAAAATACTGATTTCAGATGAAAAATGTGGAAACATACATGCCACTCACATCGACCTATGACCTCACAGTCAATGTCAAGTTCATCAACCTGTAAGAAAGGAGGAAAATACAGACTGCATGGAGAAAACTTCTTGTTGTAACTCATTCCAGATTTGAGAGTACTGGGGAGCCCTGAGGGAAGTGTCTTTTCATTGAAATGCTTTAAGTAATTTATCTCGCTGTTTATATTCTGAGGTCTTGACATGTTCTGTCAAAAAAAAAAAAAAAAATCCCCAAATGAAATCCTTAGTATGATTTTTTTCCCCCGTATACCAGAAAAGACTGCTTCACAACTTTATGTCCCCAAACACCAAGCACAGCTCTCAGACTGTATATTAACAGTTCTGAATTGATGTTTCTTGGCTAAACCTGCATTATTCCCAATGAAAATTGGCAAAGTAACTGTAGGACTCACCTAACATCTTCCTTGGCTTATGTGCTTCCTGCTGGTGCTTGGTCACTGGAAGCAACGAAGTAACCCTGATGTCAGCTCTGTGAAGTAATTAGGCAGTCAAGTGGGTGTTCTGATGAGATGGGACAGAGAGATCCTGGTACAAAACTCACTCGAGGGAAAGAACTCTAGCCATAGTTCTTCCATAGAGCAGGATATTATCCTGGTTCCTTTTATGATAATACAGTCATGTACTGCAAAATGGCATCTCATTGGACTATGGACCACATATACAACAGTGGTCCCATAGATTATAATGGAGCCAAAAATTCCTATTGCCTTGTGACATCATGGCCATCATGGTCATAGCACAATGCATAATTCATGTGTTTGTGGTGTATCTTAGTCCATTTTGTGTTGCTGTAAAGGAATACCTGAGACTGGGTGATTTATGAAGAAAAGAGGTTTATTTGGCTCATGAACTGCAGACTATGTAAGAAGTATGGGTGCCAGCATCTGCTTCTGATGATCATCTCAGCAAGTTTTAAACCATGGTCAAAGTGGAAAAGGGGAGCAGGCATCAAATGGTGCTAGATGGAACAATAGATAGAAAGAAGAGGGGTGCCATACTCTTTGAATCAACCAGTTCTCCTGTGAACCAGTAGAGCAAGAACTGGTTCCTTACTCGGGGGACAGCACCAAGCCATTCATTCTGCTCCCGTGACCCAACCACCTCCCTCTTGTCCTCCCTCCAACATTGGGGATCAAATTTTGACACAAGATTTGGAGGGAATGAATATCCAAACTATATTGAGTGACACTGGTATAAACAAAGCTACTGCTCTGCCAGTTATACGAAATTGTACAGTAATGGTCTAGGCTTTCACATTCACTCACCACTCACTCACCGCCTCTCCCAGAGCAGCTTCCAGTCCTTCAAGTTGCATTCATTTTAAAATTACCATTGCAGTGGTAATAGGAATGTATAATATACAGGCATACTATTTTTTAATCTTTTATATCATATTTTTACTGTACCTTTCTTATATTGAGACATATTCAGATACATAAATACTTACCATGGTGTTACAGTTCCCTACAGTATTGAGTACAGTCACATGCCGTACAGGTGCGTAGCCCGGGAGCAATAGGCCATACCATATAGCCTAGGTGTGTAGTAGCTCTACTATCTAGTTTTGCATAAGTATACTCTATGATGTTCACATAATGATGAAATCGCCTAATGTTGCAATTCTCAGAACATATCGTCATCGTTAAGCGATGCATGACTGTAATAATTTATTGTGTTATTATCTTATGCCTGACATGGTGCTAAGTGCTTTATTTTTTCATGACAGCTGGATGATTTGAAGAAGTAGCTATGGAATAGTGGACATAGACTGAAAAGGCCCAATTTTAAATACCCCCTCTGTCACCAGCTGCTCTGTGGCCCAGGGCAATTCCAGACTTCTCTGAAACTCAGGATCCTGTCTGTCAACTTTGTACATTAACACTTCCCTCACAAGACTGTGATGTAGATGACAAATTCCTTAGTTTGTGTGAAAGTGATTTATAAACTGTAAAGTGGTAGCCAAATGTCAGCAGTGACTTTGATTAAAATTATGCAGCAAATGAGCACTCGAATAGAAACCACCATTCTGACAGCCAGGGCTATTTTGGTGGAGGAGAATGCCACTGATCTTTTTCTCAAGCTGAAAAAGCATTTCAGAATCTTCTTCTTGAGAAATAAACTCCAATAAAATTATAATTAACGAAGTATTTATTTTTGCACATCCAAATGCACATATATTTCTCTATTCAGAATAAAGAAAATTGTAGTTTCATCAGATGCTGTCCTGGAAGCCTGTGAATAACTCACAGCTATTTTCCTTGGGTCTGATGTGAGGCCAGCTCATTTCACAATGATGCTACTGGGACATTACCAGGAAAGAGAAAGTGGACAAAGGAAGCAATTGCCCTTTGGTAAGTTTTTAAACTAGATAACCAAATTGTGATTCTGTGACGTGATCCCTCCATCCTCCCAGCTCTGCCATGAATACTCATTGAAGGATAGATCACAGAAGTCTAATATAATTGACTCATGGGTACAACATGCCTTCTCTTCTCCTCTTTCGTACTGTGCCTAGAAACCTATTTATCATTTGTTTTTCTAATAATAAGGAGAGACACAGAGGCTTGATTTATGATGGGATGATGGCCAAGGTGTTAGGTTTCTTCGTAGGTAATATGTTCCTATTTCTTACATGAAAAAATACAGAAATTATATCAATACATTTACTAGATTATGTAATGTAAACTCACATTAATATTTGTAAATGTTATTTTATTAAATTTTAATGATTGATTAGTTTGTTTCTAAACAACAAATATTGATTTTTCTCACAATTTCCATGGGTCAGAAATTCAGCAGTAGCTTAGTTGGGTGATTCTGCCTCAAAATCTCCCATGACGTGGGTGAAATAACATCATCTGGGGCTGCAGTCAGCTGGAGGCTTGACTGGGGTTGGAGGAAACCCTTCCAAGATGGCCCAACTCATATGGCTACTGACAAAAAGCCTGGGTTCCATGCGGCAGTTGGCAAGAGGCCTCAGTTGCCCACCACATGGGCCTCTCCATGGGGCTACTTGAGTGTCCTTGTGACATGGCAGCTGGCATTCTCCAGGACAAGTGATTGAGAGAGAGCCCAATAAGGAAAACATGGTGCCTTTTATGTCCTAGTCAAAGGACATGGTGATGTGTCCTATGATGTGACACACCCTGAGCCTGTCCCTCCTGCCACATTCCATTCATTAGAAGCAAGTCACGAGTCCCACCCACACTAAAGGGGAGGGGAATTAGTCTCTACTTTCTGAGGGAGGATTGTCAAAGAATATGTAGACATATGTTTATTGCGTCCACCTCAACTCTTTTTCACTCACAATCTACATCTGATCCATGAGGGAGGTCTGTTGGTTATACCCTCAGAAAAAACCTAGAACCCTACCCTCTGCCACTAATTCAAATACTACTCCTAAGTCACTGAAATCTCTCACTTTCCTGCCCCAAACCCTCAGGCTCTTTTAAATACAGCAGTCAGATTGATCCAGTTGAAATCCAGCTCAGATCATATCACATTGCTGCTCACAACACATCTCCCTCAGAGTAGAAGCCCAAGATCTTACAATGGTTTGTAAGGACTGTACTACTGGCTGTGTCTTTAAACAAATCATCTACTTTTTCCCACTTCTCTAATTTTTTTTAATGTCAGCTGATTGGATCTCCGAACTTAAGTAGAACATCAAGTAGGGGCACATACCCATTACATAAAGTTGAGTATCATTCTACAAAGTGATCAGTTGTCAGGGACATGAATATCATGGAAGGGATGTGAGTAGGGAGATGCAAGAGGAGGGACTTAAGGTTATCATGGGAAGTGGGAAATTCCTAAAGTTAAGAGATGAATGGGAAAAATAAATATTTCATGTGAAAACTTAGCAACAAACAGTTTAGAGTGAAAGAATGAGGAATTGAATTAATGAAATCATAGATGTGCATGAGAGAGAGAGAGGAGAGAAGGAGGGAAAGAGGAAGGAAGGGAGGAGGGAAAGCCTGAAGAATGGGTGGAAGCAATAAAAAAATGGTATATTTAGAGCAAGGCTTGTTAATCCCTTTTAATTGAATTGAAACAGGAAGAGAACTCCTCAAAGAGTTTTCCCGCCCCTTCTTCAGTATTTCCATACTGTACACATTGCCTCCACCTCTCTGTGAGGGGCGTTCAGGATCTCCAAGTTGTCTGAGTTTATCTGGTCTTGGGGATGCATGGAGATGGCTTTGCCTAGCTCAGTCAGTCTACAGCCAAGGTCTATGGGCCCATAGGGGCAACTGTTTCTGAACCTGTTTATCAACCCCTATACCCCTCCCCCAAAACAGCCTTCCTTGATGTCAACCTATTACACCTCTCTTACCTATTCACAGCAGTTTGATGGTGACATTGCCTCGTTTGGGACACTAAGAAGCAAATCTGAGTTTATTTTCTAATGCAGTTGAGAGCAAGCTCACAGGAATTCTGCAGACGTCAATTTCTGACATACTGTGTGTATAAGTCTATCTTCCGAGCTGCACAGAATCGGCTGTACCTGGCTTGGGAACAGCAGTCACATTTGTTTCCAAGTAAAAGAAAGAATTCTCATCGATGTCGTCAAAGAGTCTCAGTGCAAAACAAAGAGGGTCTCCTACCTCAAGATGACAATTGTGAAATGAGTAGCTCTGCAAATACAGAGAAAAAGAATGGAGATCTTCTCAGACACAATGAGATTGTCTGAGAAGGTCAGAAGATGGTGAGATTGGAGTTGGGTTGTGAAGAGAAATGTGGAGTTCATGAAAATGGGAAGAGAGAAGAGGCAACCCAGAGAATGCACTTAGGAGATTGGAGTTGGGTTGTGAAGAGAAATGTGGAGTTCATGAAAATGGGAAGAGAGAAGAGGCAACCCAGAGAATGCACTTAGCCTTCATGGCTACTGTTGGACATCGACAAGGTCCGTTCTCCCCCTTCCTCATGTGAATGTCAAGAACAGACACCCTTCGAAGGCATTGTACCAAGGGGCAGCCTCTTGGTCTGGAGTACTGGGTGGGGGGACTCAGTCTCTGGCTTCCTAGGGGATATGGGGGCATGCATATTGTTTTTTGAGGAGCTAGCCCACAGTGAGGCGGCAGTGAGCATCCCTGGAGAGGGAGCACCTTCCAGCAGCAGGGCTGTTGGAGGTCCCAGGGCAGGCAGCCGTCAGCCAGTGTTGTCCTGGAAACAGATTTACATGCTTTTCTCACAGCATGCCTTCAGCCAAAAGCTGCTGACAGCAGAGAGGCTGTGGCCTTTTCCTCTTTTTATGGAATCTGGTAGCTTTTAAGTTCATTCCTTTAGTGCACACATATTATTGGGAAACCCTTAGATGTGATGGGCACTCACATCCCATCAAATGGGGAACGTGTCTTTAAAATACCAACAATTAAAAATATTTAGAGCTAAATATTAAAAGGCCTACTTTCTTTTTTTTTTTTTTTTTAATTATCCTTTAAGTTCTAGGGTACATGTGCATAACGTGCAGGTTTGTTACATA
>NC_045440.1:56120037-56141124 GCF_002776525.5 Piliocolobus tephrosceles
CTGCTATTGGTCTATTCAGGGATTCAACTTCTTCCTGGTTTAGTCTTGGAAGAGTGTAAGTGTCCAGGAAATTATCCATTTCTTCTAGATTTTCTAGTTTATTTGCGTAGAGGTGTTTATAGTATTCTCTGATGGTAGTTTGTATTTCTGTGGGGTCCGTGGTGATATCCCCAAAAGGTCTACTTTCTAATGAAAGATACGTAAAGTGATCAGCTACAGATTTTTGCTCAGGATTGAATTCAAGCCTTTTTTAATTATATTAATTCTAGTTATTCTATACCTGTAAAATGTGAAAATTAGGCAAACCAGATCTGGTTGGTTAGAGGCTCTCTGTTTGGTTTTCTGTAGACCATTGAAACTATAGAAGAGAAAGTTATACTTTGAGATTGGAAATTTAAATGTCAAAATGAGTTATATCAAATAATTATTGGGTGGTGGGGGGAGCCTTCAATAATATGGGAAACATTTTAAATTAAAAAAAGAAAATACTAGAACAAATCACCAAACACTTTCAACCACCGACAAATCAAAATAAAGATTAGAAGTGCCAAAAGTTGGAGCACAAGCTATATATTTAGTAATCTGATACTGGTTGATGGAGAATTTGAAAAGAGCAATCTCATATGGGGACTGTTACACTCAAGATCATATTTAGAAAATCCATTTCAATTCAAGCACATTTGCATATTAGAGGCTTCACGTGCATCTATTAACACTATGACTGACATGCTGGTGAGTGTACCCATTAGGAATCCCAATATCCAAGACGCTTCACCTTCTCCTAAAAGGCCTTAGGATCCCAGCCAGGGAACCCAGAGCAAAACAGAATCTTGAACCTAATGAGAGAGGGAGTCTTGGAAGTGAGTGCTGCATTGCACCATTGTTCCATCAGACCCTGCTGTCCTGACAAATCCAGCAGCACATCGCTCCAGAGGCTTTCTTTGCAGACTTGCCAATAGCTCACCCTTTGTGGAGAGGGGATCAGCCTCTCAGCCATCCTTTTCCTTCCTGTCTTAGCCATCCCCTTTCTCCCTAAGGGGCTTACACAAAATGTCATTCCTTTGGGGCTTTGCTTGTGGGAATTAGGGGTGCTGTTGAAGATAAGTATGTTGTTTGCTAACAATCTGCAAGCAAAAATTTTAAAAAGAGGTTCCCTGAGTGCTGCCAACCCTAGTTAGCAGGAATAAAGGAACTCTGACTCTTAGAACCTGATGGAATTTACTTTGTGCAAGACATATCCCCATCTTCCTTTCCTCCTCTAAATCTAATATGGCAAGCTTGTCCAAACCCACAGCCTAACACAAATTCATAAACTTCCTTAAAACATTATTAGATTTTTTTGAGATTTTTTTTTGTTGTTGTTGTTGTTAGCTCATCAGCTATCATTAGTGTTAGTGTATTTTATATGTGGCCCAAGACAATTCTTCTTCTTCCAGTGTGGCCCAGGGAAGCCAAAAGATTGGACATCTCTAGAGTATGGGGAAGCGTATCAGTTTTCAGAGCAATGTGTCTTCACCAAGGGGACATTCAGTATTCAGTCACATACAAAGACTGCAATTCGGCTTTCAAGGGCTCAGGGAAAGAGCTCTGTTGTTTGTGAAGATTACAATGCCTGGTGACTTAATTTTAGGCTTTGCTGTTTTGCAGTAATTTTAAAAAGTTGCTAAAGATGTTGCCAGAAAAGTAAGGGATGTAAATTTCATTTAATTCACTTAAGAACTTTATGCTTAAAATTTTTTAAATAGTAGCTTCTACAATGGATCCTGAAAGTACTTCCTGGAATGAAACCAGATATTTTAATTCACTTGTAAACGTAATTTCAGGCTCATCCTACTAGTATGCCAGATAATAATGAATCTTATACATGGAGAATATTTAAGCTCAGTACAGAGCAAATTGTTTTTAAAGCAAATATTCATTGCTTTCTCCAACTGCCATATTTATCTATTGTATTTTTAATACATTGTTTTAATTTGGAGAAAATTAGAAATTAGCATGCAGTTGTAAGAAATAATACAGAGAGATCATTGTATGCTTTACCCAGTTTACCCAAAGGTAACATCTTGCAAAACTTGAGGACAATATTCCAACAAAAGGATCCCTCATATTATTCCTTGATAGCCACACTCAATTCCTTCCATTCTTACCCCCCGTTTGAACCATGGCAATAACAAATCTGTTCTCTTTGCAAGAATGTTGTATCGGTGGAATCACGTAGCACGAAACCTTTTGGAATTGGCTGTTTTTATTTTTTTCATTGAGCATGGTTATCTGGACATCCCACCAGGTTGTTACATGGATCAGCAGTTTGCTTTGTTATTGCCAAGTAGCGCACCATGGTATGGATGTATCCATCAGTTTCTTTATCATTTACCCACTCAAAGACACAAGGGTAGTTTCCAGTTTTTTACTATTATGAATAAAGCTGTTATAAACATTTATGCATATTAGTATGAACATAAATTTTTATTTCTCTGGGACACCTTCCTAAGAGTGCGATGGCTAGGTTAAATAGAAGTTGCAGGTTTAGTTTTATAAGAAATTGTCAGGCCGGTTGCAGTGGCTCACACCTGCAATCCCCAGCACTTTGGGGGACCAAGGCGGGTGGATCACCTGAGGTCAAGAGTTTGAGACCAGCCTGCCCAACATGGTGAAACCCCATCTCTACCAAAATGCAAAAATTAGCCAGACGTGGTGCCTGTAATCCTAGCTATTTGGGAGGCTGAGGCAGGAGAACTGCTTGAACCCAGGAGGCAGAGGTTGCAGTGAGCCAAGATAGTGCCACTGCCCTCCAGCCTGGGAGGCAGAGGGAGATTCTGTCTCAAAAAAAGCAAGCAAGCAAGGAAAAGAAAAGGAAGGAAGGAAGGAAGGAAGGAAGGAAGGAAGGAAGGAAGGAAGGAAGGAAGGAAGGAAGGAAACTGCCAAATTATTGTCCAGAATAGCTGTGCCATTTTATATTCCCGCTTATAATGTATGACGGGTTAAATTTGTTTGCATCCTCACCGGTATTTGTTATTGTCATTGTTTTTTAATTTTAGTCATTCTGATAAGTGTTTAGTGATACCTCATTGTGGTTTTAATTCATTTTCTTAGTGACTAATAATACTGAATATTTTTGTGTGATGGTAATTCTTTAATTTAATTTTATTTTTTTGAGATGGAGTGTCACTCTGTCACCCAGGCTAGAGTACAGTGGTGCGATCTTGGCGCACTGCAACCTCTGCCTCCTGGGTTCAACTGAGTCTCCTGCCTCAGCCTCTGGAGTAGCTGGGACTACAGGAGCCAACCACCATACCTGGCTAATTTTTGTATTTTTAGTAGAAATGGGGTTTCACCATGTTGCCCAAGCTGGTCTCGAACTCCTGACCTCAAGTGATTTGCCCAGCTCGGCCTCCCAAAATGCTGGGATTACAGGCGGGAGCCACTTTATTTTATTTTATTTTATCTTATTTTATTTTATTTTATTTTATTTTATTTTATTTTATTTTATTTTATTTTAAGTTCCGGGATACATGTGCAGGATACACAGATTTGTTACATGGGTAAACGTGTTCCATGGCGGTTTGCTGCACCTATGACCTGTCACCTAGGTATTAAGCCCAGCATGCATTAGCTATTTTTCCCTATGCTCTCCCTCCCACTGCAGCATCCCCGACAGGCCCCAGTGTGTGTTGTTCCCCTCCCTGTGTCCATGAATATTGAACATTTTAAAAATGTACTTATTTGTCATCTGTATATCCTCCTTGGTGAAAATTCTCTTCATGTTTTTGCCCAAGTACTAATGGTATTATTTATTTTAATTTTTTACCGTTGAGTAAGAAAATTTCTTTATATATTCTAGATACTATGCCTTTGTAAAATATGTGGTTTTAAATATTTTTTCCCAGACTGTGGGAAAAACAGACTTTGCCTCTTTAATGGGGTCTTTTGCAGAGCAAAAGTTTTTAATTTTTACATCACCTAATTATTAATCTCCTTTATGAATTATGCTTTTGGTGTCAAATCTAAGAACTTTACCAAGTTCTAGATCTCAAAGATTTTCTCCCATTTTTTTCCTAAAAGTTTAATCATTTTATGTTTTACTGGGATCCATTTTAAATTAACTTGTATATAAAATATGAGATTTAAGTTAAGGTTCACACTTCTGCCTATAGGTGTCTGATTTTGCCAAGCACTATTTATTGAAAATACTGTTTTTCCTCTGTTGAATTTCTTTTATGTCTTTGTCAAAAATCAGTTGGTTATATTTGTGTGGGTCCATTTCTAGGTTTCATATTCTGTTCCATTGGCCAATACCACACAGTCTTGATTACTATAGATGTATAAGTCTTGAAATTGTGTGGAATGATTCTTCTCATGTTATTCTTCGTCGAAACTGTTTTGGCTATTCTAGTTCCTTTGCCTGTCCTTATAAATTTTAGAACAATCTTGTCTATGTCTACAAACAATCTTGCTGGAATTTTTATAGAAATTTTGTTAAAACTGTATGCCAATCTGGAAATAACTGCCATCTTTACTATGCTGAGTCTCCCAATCCATCAATATGGTATATCTTTCAATTTATTTAAATCTTTGATTTCTTTCACCAGCATCTTGTAGTTTTCAGCATACAGTTTTGTACATTGTATTATGTTTACACCTAACTATTTCATTTCTTTGAGTGAGTGTAAGAGGTAATAATGTTAGTCTCAGCTCCCTGGTGTTCATTACGTGTATGTAGAAATACAATTGAGTTTTTGATGTTATCATACATCTTGCAATTTTGCTGAATTGGCTTACTGGTTCTAGGAGGGTTGTTGTTATTTGTAGATTCTGTGGGATTTTCTGTGTAGATAATCATGCCACCTGCAAATAGGGACAAAGTTTTTTGTAGATACTCCTTATTGATCTGAGGAAGTACTCCTTTATCCTTATTTTTCTGAGGTATTTTTTAAAATCATAAATGAATGTAGAATTTTGTCAAATGCTTTTTGTGCATAATTTGATGTGATCATGTGATTCGTGGCCTATTAAGGTGGATCATGTGATTCGTGGCCTATTAAGGTGGATTGTTTGATTTTCAAATATTGAAACAAACTTGCATCTCTGACATAAACTCCAATTGTTATGGTATATAATTTTTATATGTATTGCTTAATTCTATTTGTGAATATTTTGTTAAAGATTATTTAGTCTATATTCATTAGGGATATTGGCCTATAGTTTTTGCTTTTGTGCTGTGTCTGTCTAGTTTTGACATTAGGGTAATACTAGCTTTATAAAATGAACTGGGAAGTGTTCTATATTTTGGAAGAGTGTGCAGAGTTTATGTTAATTCTTCAAATCAAGCTAATAAAACCATCTAGACCTGGAGATTTTTGCAGGGAGAGTCTTTAAATTATGAATTCAATTTTTCTCAATGTTATAGGGGTATTTATCTATTTCATATGGTGAGTTATAGTGGTTTGTATTTTTTTAAGTAGTTTGTTTCATCTTAGTCGTCAGATTTTATGTATGGAATCATTCATATCACTCTCTTTTATGAATTTGATGTCTGTGGGGTCTGCAGTCATGTCACCCGTTTCCTTCTGGATACTGGTAATGTGTGTTCTCTCTTTTTTTCCCAAACTTGAAAAAGATTGGCCAATTTTACTAACCTTTTCAAAAAACAAGCAATTGGTTGCTATATTTTACTATTTTTAATTTCATTGATTTCTGCTCTAATCTTTATTATTTCCATCCTTCTTCCTGCTTTGAATTCATTCACCTCTTTCTTTCTAGGTTCTAGAGGTAGGGGCATGAATTGTTGATTTGAGACTTTTCTTCTTATCTAATATGAGTGTTTAGTTCTGCTAATTTTCCTCTCAGTACTGTGTTAACTATGTGTCATAAATTTGGAAATACTCTATTTTCATTTTCATTCAGTTTTGCTTATTTTTTTAAATTTCTCTTGATACTTGCTCTTTGATCCATGGGTACTTAGCAGTGTGTTGTTTGGTTTCTGTGCGTTTGGAGGTTTCCCTGTCTTTCTGTTTTGGTGTTCTAGCTGATTCTATTACATACAGAGGACATACTCATTAGTGTTGCCAACTGCCGTTTTTTCTGTTGTATTTTAAAATCCATATAGTTTGGCCAGGTGCAGTGGCTCACACCTGTAATCCCAGCACCATAGGAAGCCAGGGCAGCTGGATCACCTGAGGTCAGGAGTTTGAGACCAGCCTGCCCAACATGGTGAAACCCCATCTCTACTAAAAATACAAAAATTAGCTTGGAGTGGTGGTTGATGCCTGTAATTCCAGCTACTTGGGAGGTTGAGACAGGAGAATCACTTGAACCCAAGAGGCAAAGGTTGCAGTGAGCCGAGATTGCTTCTCCAGCTTGCGCGACAAGAGCAAAACTCCATCTCAAAAAATAAAGTAAAATAAAATAAAATAAAATCCATATAGTTTAATAAAAGCTCTTTTATAAGAAGAGGAAACAAGTGTGAAATTATCAATTTTCAGTTGTAATCATTTAAAAAATATTGTCTATAAAATTAGTGTAAGAAGTTCTTTCTTGAACATGGTTAGCTACATTATGGGGAAAAAAATCTAAATTAAGTCACATACATATTATCATTTATATCTGCTTAAATTTTGAGAAACACTTTATATATTATTAAAATAAATGCTTTTTATGATTTGATTTTAGCAAAATCATGATGTAATTTTAGTAAAATTCCAGATATTTTATCAGGAAAAAACGGTAAAAGCTTTACCCATTTTTAAGGAAAATATTCTATTCTAAGCCATTTTCCTAAAGAAAATGTTTATACACTAATTTTGTTTATTTGCATAGATGGGTACTTATGGGGTTCAAAGATAAATTTGAGCTGACAATATTGATTTGACTCATTCTGTTGTAATTAACTTCATATAGTGAATCTTGACTCATAGTTAGGAAATAAAATACTCAGAAAAAATAACCATCCATTCTTGATTTATTTATATCTGCATTTAAGCTGTTTATTCCAGTTGCCATCAAAGTAACTTCTTGAACAGCTCATTAACATCTACATTTTGATATCTTGAAACATCAACCCATTGAAATACTTCTTGCCCAAGACACTGGAAAATAGGAATATAAACATTTGGATCCATTGGAATATTTTCAAAGCCTTCTATCAACTTACCTTGCTACATCTTCAACTTTGTTTCTTATTATCCACCATTATTATTTTACAATGCTGATAATTGTCTCCTACCTCATGGTTTGGTCATTTCTATTAGTTTGCTTCTCATTCTTAGAATTCCCTCCCAAGCCCTGTCTATCATCCTCATAAAGACTTAATTTAAATTTTATCTTCTCTAAGAAGCTCTTGAACAGGGACAGGTATTCTTTACAAGGCCACTTGATTGGGTAAATTTACACCAACTACTCCCATCTTGATCAAGTGTGTTTCCCTTCATGACATTATCACTTCTCAAGATCTCCATGTTCCTACCACCTTCCCAGCACACACACTAATTTCCTCCACCTTACCTCATGAGTGATGGTGTCTTCCCTGGGCTAACGGGAAGTAGTCAAGGTGGGAGATACTGAGAAGAGCCTTGGTGCACAGGTGATCATATCCCCAACTGGAACATTAATAGACAACATCTGGTGATTGGCAATCCTCAATGGATGGCATCAAGAGAGGCAATTAACTGCTGACTCTTTGTTCACACAGCATCCTGATATGCTTTATTCTTGCTTCCTTACTTGCTCACTGTCTCCAGACCAGTTCCATCTTTTTATCCAGTATCTTAAGATTTGGCAAATTTATGTGTCTCATATTCCTTTAGCATACCTCTATCAGTTAGACACCTGCTTTGGTTACTTAATAGGTGAGTGTTTGCAGTCTTTGTTTCTGGCTGTGCAATTGATGACTCAAGTCTGTCTTGATGCCATGGGGGAAAGATGAAGACCTCAGGGTATGAGTAGGGAAATTCATGCAAAACCTGTTGAAAATATCACCCAATGAATCCAGTGTCCCTTTGCACATTAAGTTGTCAATACAAAAGTATTGAACTCATATATTTCTCTCATTTTCTTTCTCCTTATTGTTCTTTCTCCATGCCAAATCAACAAGACCAGTTGAGATAATTCATGGTAAAAAAATCTACAAAAATATGCATTTTATTATCATTATTTGCATATTAACACTGCTAATACTAAGTATAAGACACTGGGCTAGCTATAAACGGAAGGAATTGAGAGGTGATTCTGCCACGAGTTCTCTTCCTCCATTGCTTTCAAGCTCCACAAAGGAGGGAAGAGGAGATAAAAATAAATTTCTGTTACAGAAGATAGTAATGAATGACATGAGAATGACAGAAAAGTATTATGAGAAGGCACAGAAAAAGGGGTCATTTCCAGCTGAGGGCATCAGAGAATATTTCTTCTAGGAGATAGATTCTGATGCTTGTACTTTAGTATTATTAATAAGACTGATACATTTAGAGATAGGGAAGAGGTATTCCACAGTGAAGAAATATTGAATTGTTCTTTTGATACATAATAATTGGGCACTTACTATGTGCTGGTAGCAGGGACAAAGAAATAACAACAATATGTTAAATAATTTTTGCATCAAACTGTAAATAATTCAATTTAGCTAGAACAACAGGTTGATCAAAGGCATGGTGGAAAATATGGAATAAAAGTTGTATATGTGTAAAATAAGATTATTGAGATAAGAATAAGGCACTTAATGATCTGACCCTTTGCAGGGTGTGTTTCCTTGGCACTTAATGAATTTCAAGCTTCTTTTTGGCTAGGACTGTGTCTCTTAAGCATATTTTTCAAAAAGGATAATAAAATTGCTCAATAGAGAATAAATACTAATTGTCTGTCTACTCTTGGTGAGCTTATAAATGGGGTAGATTTACTGATCATATGTATTCACTTTATGTTTGAGTGTTTTAGTTAATGTTTTATTCCATTTTTATTACTTTGTACTCCACAAATCTGTTAAGACTGATTGAATAGCATAAAATGAAGATTATATTTCATAGGCTAACAGTTCACCTGTTGTAACAGAGAAATTCAAAATAATGATGACATAGATAAACAGAAGTTTATTTTTCTCATGCAGAAGTTGGGATCAATGGTCTAAAGCTGGTATGGGGCTGGGCTATCCTCAGGGGTCCAGGTTCCTTACATTTTGTTGCTCTGACATCCTGGTCACACCCCCATCATGTGATGTTGAAGGTGACTGCTCTGTCCACCAGCAACATACCAGGAATCCTGCATGAGGGGAGGAAGGGAGAGGTGGGGGCATATTCTTTCTTTTTAAGGAAATGCTGTTGCATATATCACTTCCATTTTCATTCCCTGGTTTAGAAGTTAGTCACATAGCCACCCTCAGCTGCTGCTAGTGAGGCTGCAAAATGGGGTCTTTGACTGAACATCCATATGGCCAGCTAAAATGTGGCATCCCACTATTAAAAGAAAATGATAGACTGGAGATTGGGCAGAAACTAATGGTTTCTTTCATAATTACCTATTAAGATTATGAACAAGTAATTTAATTAATGAATGCCTTTTACACCTTTTTCCATCCTCCTATTTGCCAATACTATTTTTTTTTTCTTCTGGAGAAAACAAATACAGAAACCAAGCATTGTAATCCAATTCCAGTGCAAATTTAGAGAATTAATGAACAACAAGGAACCAATTATGCATAAGTAAAAAGGTCATAGTTGAGCTCCTGTTGAGATCAGAAGATGGAAGTAACAGTTTTAGATGGAAAGAAACTACCCAAGACTATGCAGGACCAGAGGAGACCCTAAGATTGGAGGAGTCAAGCAGGACTGCTGAGATAAAGTTGTCAGTTTTCATACTCACCACTGCTGTTGTTTTGGACCAAAACATATATGTGTTTATGAATGCAGGTAGATGTTCAAAAGAAAAAACAAAATTATATTATAAAAGGAAGAATAAGGGCCACCAGTTAATACATTTGCGTTCTTATTTCTATTTTTAATATTTAGCTGTGTGACCCTGAACAAAATGCTTAACCATGGGGGGTCTCTATTTCTTCATCCATAAAATAGAAATGTTGAATTAGATTGATGAGCAATAGAAAACACATTTCAAAAGCCTATTCTGTGCTAGACTACATTCCAGACATGTAAGTAAATGCTTCAGGGAGCTCACAGTGTCTGACAGGGGGATTGGTGTCCACTCATAAACAGGCAATTCCAACATGCTGATCAGCACAGCATCAGGAAATGATACCCAAGTGCCTAGGGAGCACATTTAAAAGAGGCTTCAGACTAGAAACGTGAGAGTTGATGAATGAGTAATACTGGATTAAATTTTCATTAGCTCAAGGTCCAATACTATATTAAATTTGGCAATCCAATTAGAAAGTGCATAAAATGTTCAGTTAAGACAAGATGCGTTAGAATGGAGCTATTTCTGCATAAAATATTTGTTAAAAATTAATATGTACCAGATACTCAACAGAGGTTGAAACAGGCAAGATTCTTGCCCTTGAAAACCTACAACATGCAATCTAGAATTTAAGATTTTTGAGATTTGGCATAGAGTGATGTGTAATCTGGTCATCATCTACTGAGATACAAAAGCTCATCCTTACAGGGGAAAGGTTACCGTTTCAGTTTTATTGGGAAAGTTATACAAATAAAGAAGAGAGACTGGGAATGTTGTCATAACTTTTAAACACATAAGTTTTTTAAAAATATTTCTCTAATGAAGACATATTACTACTTAGGTACACAGATAATCAGGTAGTTCAAGATACACCCAAAAGGGGGCTCTCTCTAAAGGTACTTTACTCTCAGATCCTATCAACTGAAGCTTTGGGGAAGATGGACCTATTGGCTTTCTTTTCCTTATATATTCATTGTTAAAGCACCTAAAATTTATCTGAAATTTTATTAACCAACTTACACATATTTACTATAGTAAATTAGAAGAACACAAGCAATAAGAACAAGGAAAATGAAATCATGTAAATTTCCATCAGCAATTTCATCATCCAATTATAATATTACTTTGTATATACTCAGAATTTTTCTAAACATTGTATGTGATTAGTTACATTTACAGTCTATTTTTCTGGCCTTTACCCAGCAAGTTTTTAAATAAAATATTTTATACGGGAAGAATTTCTACAACAGTTTTTAATTTTAGCTCTTATGTACCAAAAATAACGATGACAGAATCTCTCACATTTGCTCAACAGTTACAAAACTGGAAATCAAAGAATCCTAGAACTTCCTTTTTAACTTTCTTTTGTAAAATAATATAAAAACTTACAGAAAAATTCCAAGAATAACACACAGATCACCTACAACCTTTACTCAAAATTCAGCAAATTTAATACATTGCCTGTGTTAGTCCGTTTCCATTGCTACAAAAGAATATCTGAGACTGGATAATTATAAAGAAAAGAATTTTATCTGACTTACAGTTCTGCAGGCTCTACAAGCATGGCACCAGCATTGCTTCTGATGAGGACCTCAGGAAGCTTCCAGTCATGGCAGAAGGCAAAAAGGAGGCAGCATATCACATGGAGAAAGAAGGAGCAGGAGAAGGAGAGGAGGGGGAGGTCCTAGATTTCCTGTGAACTCATTACTGGAGGGAGGCAGCAAGCTATTAATGAGGGATCGGCCCCCATGATTCAGCACCTCCCACCAGGCCCCACCTCCAACATTGGGGATCACATTACAACGTGATATTTGGAGGGGACACACATCCAACCTATATCATTGCCACATTTGCTCTATCATTTTCTCTTCTGTCTGTCTCTCTGTGTGTGCATGCACACACATGTATATGTATGTACGTATATAAACATACATATGTCATGTAAATATAAACACATATATTGTGTAAAATTTTTTCTGAGCTATTCGAGAATAGGTTGAATACACCATGCCCATTTACCCTTTAATAATTCAGTGTGTATTTCTAAGGAACAAGGTTATTCTCTATTAGAACAGTCGTGTGGTTATCAAACTCAGGACATTCACATTGACACAAGACCTTTACCTGATTTACAGTCCACATTCTATGTTGTTAATTGTCTGGCCCTTCCTTACAACACCTTTTGCCTTTCAAATAGGGTCCAGCCCAGGACCATGTGTTGCATTTCATCTTTGTGTCTCTTTCGTTTTCGTCAATCTGGAATAGGTTTGTTTCTCTTTCATTACATTGACATTTTGGAGAACACCAGCTAGTCGTTTTATAGAGTAACTCTCAAGATGGATTTGTCTGGCCCTGCTAATTTTAATAAGTAGGTGATAATAAGCACCCTCCAGGACAAAGTGGAGATATTTCTGGCAGCCTGAGGAGCACAAGACTAAGAGAACAAGAGGGAGCTTGTCACAGATGAGGAAATGAACAAGGCTCCGTGTGACCTCCTCACCACTTGTGGAATTGAAGGGCTGAGGGAGAAGCAGTGAGACCAGGCAGGCCAGCCAAGGTCAGGTGCTGAAGGGTTTAGACCAGACCGTGAACTTGATTCTGAAAGCATTGGGGATCATTGGGGAATTTCAGTCAAGGACATAATAATGTTTGTTTCTGAGAAAGACAATGTCTTAAAGATAATTTAGTGACTGGATCTGAGAGCACAGCAGCATGAGTAAGAATTCTGTTAAAATTACTGTGATGTGGACTGCAGGAAGACTTGGGGTGAAAAGATGCAACATATTTGGATAAATGCTATAGAAAATAGAATGGTTTGGTGATTTGGTGTACAGAGTGAAGAACAGGAAGGGCCAGGGTGACAGTTGTAATTCTGTTGTGTGCGCTGAATGTCAGATGCCTGATCCTCTAAGGCTGGAGAGGGGATATAGGGGAAGCAGCTCTGAGTCAGAAGAGACTGAACACTGTTTTGGACATGGCACAGTTGAGGTCTCTGTGGGAGATCCAAGGGGAGCTGTCCTCCAGGACCTGAGGAGGAAGATTTGTACCGGAGATACAGATTTAGACGTCATCAACTCACAGTCACTGAAACTAGTGGCTGGAGAAGCTCCCCAAGAGAGGGAGGCCTTCTGGGAGAGGATGGAGCACGACTAGGGACACAGGACTGTCTGGAGGTGTTGAAGCCCCTGCTGCAGGTGGAGACCCATGAATTCATGGATACCAAGAGCTGATAGGACGACTCTTCCAGCAGCACATTATAGCTCAGGCATGTGAAAGGTGAAGCAGGTGGTTCAGTTGAACTAGGGGTGTAGGAAAGGCATTGGGATTATTGGTAAGGGAGTCACTGAAATGATGGATGACAGACTCTATGCTGTATGTTGAAGGAGGGAAAGATAAATGAGCCTGAAAGATGAGTGTTGGGTCCTGGAAGTCTCCTTGGGTTAAATGACAGATGCAGGAGCTGAATCTGAGTGAAAATGAAGGCATTATAAATAGCAGGTGGAAATCAGAAATGGGAATGTTTGCGGCTTCAGAATTTCTTAAGTTTATTTCTGGGTGATGATTAGTTCAGGGACAGCTGACAGACAGGAGCTGAGGTGGAGTGAAGGTAGGAGTCCTCAAGGGCAAGGAGATACAGTGGGCAGGCATCTAAGCCTCAAATGCACTGTCCTCATGGGCAATGAAAGCATCTGGATGGAGATGCGTGGTGGAATGGAAAGCGAGTCTATGGGTGCCCAAGGCTGCAGTGGAGGATGGCAATGAGGGGAGACAGAGGGCTTACAGTAAATGGGAGGAGCAAGCATGTGGAAATAGCCCTAAAGGGGGAGAGGCTGCTGGCCATCTTCAGGGCAGCTTTACTAAATATGGGGGAATAAAGTGCTTCCATCATGGGGATGCAAGATGAGAGTCAGGCAGGATGGTGGCCCCAACAAAGGTGAAGCCACCGTTGGAAAAGAACATCTGGAGAACTGGATTTTCAGAAGGCAGCTGTTGGTGTGGGAAGGAAAAAACAATGAAAGGCTCTGCACTATGAGGCTAGGAGTAAAGGAGGATTCTATTTTAATTTTAGAATAATAGTGATGAAATGAGGTCCAAATGGGTGTTTCTCACTTTCCTCATCAGACACTTTATTACCAGAGGCAGAAATGATAAGCTTCATCATAGCAGAAAAGAGATAATAACAATAAGATTATTAAACACTTGAATAAAATAACTGAATTTAAAAATACTTATTTATATTAATGTAAGACTATGAGACAGATTACAATCAGAAATGATGGGAGAGAGAGGCACCCAAAAATTGGGCTCAGCCACTGGTAATGGGACGTCAGGGGAAAGGTCTAGAACCCACTATTCTGTACAGCAGCCACTGGCCTTATATAGCTATACAAACTTACATTTTAATTAACGATCATTAAAATTCAATTCCTTGCAGCACTACATGCTAAAGATTCAATAGCCACAGGTGGCCATGGCTACCGTATTGGGCAGGACCAATACCAGACATCTCTGTTATTTACAGACAGTGCTGACGGCATTGCTCCAGCAGGGGAATCTCGTATGTGGCAGGGTGGGCCCCAGTTCTTCTGGAGTGAGGATTCCTGGACACCTGATTGCTCTAGGGACCCAGAGAAAGGAGGGGGACACAGGAAGGCTACAGATAGAGTTCTCATCTCTTACTCTCAAATTAGCCTAAAAAGATCAACCTTTTCTGCTTGTTAGAGTGAAGCAAATATTGGACTGGAAGGCAGCAGATTCAGTTGAGTTGAGTTCATATGTGCCTTGAGTATGTCACTTAGCATGTCTGATTTTTAGACTTTAATCTATGTAAATTGGGTAGAATAATATTAATACTTCACAATGGCAATGAGGATTAAATTTGACATATTTTATAAAATTACTGATTAGCTTAACAAACACAGCACTGTATAAATATTAGGACTGATGCTGGTGATGTTGGGGAAATTAGCCTAATGAGGTTCTAGCAGTTCTCCTTCCCAACCCACCAAGCTCAATGCCCTTCCAATCACTGAAGGAAAAAGATATGACTTGTATATTGATCCATGAAATGTTCTTTTTTCTTACCATTGCCCCTCAATAAAAATAAAACTCTTTCCTACCCCCAATTAGATATCAAAAGTTTTAAATTCTAAATTTAATGAGATGTGCCATGTAAGTAAAAATGAGTGTCAGTGCATTCAACCAAGAAATGTAGGTAAGTGGTTTAGTTTTCTCTCTTCTGATTATGAGGAACTAACAAACGGGGCTGAAGGGATTGGGTGAACGATAAGATTTAGATGATGCTTGGAGAAGGCAAATTTTACAAACCACAGTTTTGTTAAAAGTAGGGTGTATTTACCTGCTCCTAAACAGAGATGAAAAAAACTGTGCATTTTTTCAAAAAGCTGTGCATGTGGGCAGATAAACTGTACATGGTTTATAAACATTGAAATGGGTGGTAGGGTGTTTTCATTTAAGGAAATGTTTATTGAAGCTTCATTCTACTTTGCTATTTAGCATCTCCTGCAGGTAGCTATCCAACTTTCAAGTACAGAGACACAGCAAAAAAGGTCAATATAATGAAGACTAAGAAAAGCAGCTCCTAAAACAGTACAAAAATGGTCCATATGGAATCATGACATGGTGTGTTAGTCCATTTTCATGCTGCTGATAAAGACATACCTGAGACCGGACAATTTACAAAAGAAAGAGATTTAATTATACTTACAGTTCCATGTGGCTGGGGATGCCTCACAATCATGGTGGAAGGCAAGGAGGAGCAAGCCACATCTTACATGGATGGCAGCAGGAAAAAAAGCTTGTGCAAGGAAACTCCCACTTATAGTAACCTTCAGATCTCATGAGATTTACTCACTATCATGAGAACAACATAAAGACCTGCCCCCATAATTCAGTTACCTCCCACCAGGTCCCTCACACAACACGTGGGAATTCAAGATGAGATTTGGGTGGGGACACAGCCAAACCTTATCCCACAGTGTAAAAGGTAATGGATTCACGTAAGTGCTCAACTGATTTTTGGCAAAGGTTCAAAGGCAATTCAATGAAGTAAGGATAGGAGCTGGAGCAATTGATGGTAAGACAATTGGATTTTCATATGCAAAATCCAAATTCTCTTGAATTACTATTTAAGGTGTGGGAGAAATTGGACATCCATATGCCAAAAAAAAAGAGCCTCAACCTAAGCCTTACACCTATACAAAAATTAGGTCAATATGGATCACAGACTTAAATGTACATTATAAACCTGTAAACTTTTAGAAAAAGAAAATAGGAGAGAATATTTGAGACCTAGGACTAGGCAATGAGTTCTTAGATTTGACACCAAAAGCATGATTCAGAAAAGGAAAATTGATAAATTTGACTACATCAAAATTAAAAACATTTGCTCTGTGGAAGACTCTGCTAAGGGGACAAAAAGACATGCTACAGACTGCAAGAAAATATTTGCAAACCACATAGCCAACAAAGGACTAATTCCTAGAAGTTACAAAGAATTCCCAAACTCAACAGTCAAAAAACAAACAATCCAAGTACAAACTGGGCAAAAGACAAGAAGAGACATTTTACTAAAGAGGATATACAGGAGGGGTGCAGTGGCTCACACCTGTAATAATCTCCCAACACTTTGGGAGACCAAGGAGTAAGGATCACTTGAGCTCAGGAGTTCAAGACCAGCCCGAGCAACATAGGGAGACCCCATCTTTACAAACAATAATTTTAAAAATTAGCCAGGAATGGTGGCACATGTCTGTGGTCCCAGCTACTTGGGAGGCTGAGGTGGAAGGATTGCTAGAGCCTGGGAGGTTGAGGCTGTAGTGAGCTGTGATTGTACCACTGCATTCCAGCCTGGGTAACAATGAGGCCTTGTCTCCAAAAGAAAAAAGAGAATCTATAGATTGATAGTAAGCACATGAAAAAATGTGCAACATCATCAGCAATTAGGGGAATATAAATTAAAACCAAAGTGAGATATCAACACACACCTATCAAAATGGCTAAAATTAAGAATAGTGACAGCAGCAGTTGCTGGCAAGGATGTGAAGAAACAGATCACTTATACATTGCTGGTGGGAATGGAGAATGGTAGAGCCACTCTGGCAAATAGCTTGGTAGTTTCTTATAAAACCAAACTAAATACAGTTATCATATGTATTAGTCCATTCTCACACTGCTATAAAGATACTGCCAGAGGGCTGGGCATGGTATCTCATGCCTGTAATCCTAGCACTTTGGGAGGCTGAGGCAGGCAGATCACGAAGTCAGGAGTTCAAGACCAGCCTGGCCAACATGGCGAAACCCTCTCTCTACTAAAAATACAAGAATTAGCTGGGCGTGGTGGCATATGCCTGTAGTCCCAGGTACTCAGGAGGGTGAGGCAGGAGAATCGCTTGAACCTGGGAGGTGGAGGTTGCAGTGAGCCGAGATCGTGCCATTGCACTCCAGCCTGGGCGACACAGCAAGACTCCATCTCAAAAAATAAAAATAAAAATAAATAAAGATACTACAAGAGACTGGGCAATTTACAAAGGAAAGAGGTTTAATTGACTCACAGTTCTGCATGGCTGGGGAGGCCTAAGGAAACTTACAATCATGGTGGAAGGGAAAACAGTCACCTTTTTCACAAGGCGACAGGAGAGTGTGTGTGTGAAGGAGGAACTGTCAAACACTTATAAAACCATCAGATATCATGAGAACTCACTATCACAAGAACAGCATGGGGGAAACCGCACCCATGAACCAATCACCACCCACCAGGTCCCTCCCTTGATATGTGCAGATTAAGGAGATTACAATTTGCGATGAGATTTGGGTGGGGACACAGAGCCAAACCATATCACCATACAATATAACAATCTGAATCTTGGGTATTTATACCAGAGAAATGAAAATTTGTGTTCATATACAATCCTGTACCTGAATGTTCATAGTGGCTTTATTTGAAATATCCAGAAACTGGAATCAGCCCAGACATCCTTCAACAGGTGATTAATGCCCCTCCCAAAGACATCCACATCATGATCCCTGGAACGTGTGAATATGCTATAGTATATGGCAATGGCAAATTAAAGTTGCATGGAATTAAGACTGCTTATCAGCTGTCCTGGAAATGGGGAGATTCTCTTGAATTTTCTGAGTAGTGCCAATGGAATCTGAAGTGAGGAGGTTGGAGTGTTGTGATGTGAGAAAAGGCCTACACTGTTTTTGCTGGTTTTAAAGATGGAGGAAGAGGCCATGAGCCAAGGAATGCAGCAGCCTCTGGAAGCTGGAAAGGGAAAGGGAATGGATTCCTCCCCAGAGCCTCCAGGAAGAAACACAGCCCTGCCAGCTCCTTCATTTTCACCCAGTGACACCAACACAAAATGTAGGTCACTTAGTGTGTGGAAATTTGTTACAGCAGCAATTGAAAACTAATACACATACCATGGCACACTACTTAGCAATAGAAAAAGCACCAATACTCGCAACAGATTGGATGAATCTCCAGAGAATTTTACTGGGTGAAAAAGCCCAGTCCTGAAAGATTACATACTATTTGATTCCACTTAAATCTTTTAAATTTGATTCCACTTAGATGTTTTAATATGACAATATTTCAGAAATGGAGGAAAGATTTAGGGGTTGCAAAGAATTTAGAATGGGAATGGAAGAGAAATTGTGGGAGGGAATAGATGTCATTATGAAAGGGCAATGCGGTATTTGTAGTAATGGAACTTTTCAGTATCTTGACTATAATGGTGTATACGTGAACATAAATGTGTGACAGAATTGTATAGAACTTAATACACACAAGCACACAAATAAGTACAAGTGAAATGAGAGAAATCTAAATAAGATTGGTGGAGCATTATCATGTCAATACTCTAGTTGAGATATTATACTATAGTTTTGCAACATGTTACCATTGGGGAAAATAAGGCAAAGTGTGCAAGAGATCTCTGTATTACTTCTTGCAACTGCATGTGAATCAACAATTATCTCAGTACGATTTTTAATAAAGAATATTGTAGGAAATTGTTATCTTGCTACTTCTTATAGCTATGGCTATGGCTTGCCTTAGTTAAAACCTAGAAGGTAGGGGCAAAGCTATCTAATTCGCTGGGTACACTAGCTCCCTTGCCATCATCTACCACTTATCATTTAGAGGCTTTTCATTAATGATAATGATATGTCTGAATGTGCCTTACAGCAGAGAATGTTAACCTATTTATGTCAATCCTTAGTTCAGGGGGTTCTTAATTCATCTGGAAACTCTAGTCAATATTTGTGTTTGTGTGTGTCTGTGTGTGTGTGTGCATGTTTTTGAAGAAAACATCTATAACTTTCAAAAGGGCTGCATTATCCCCTCTAAAGAAAAAAAAAAAAGAAAAAGAAAAAAAAAAGATCAAGAACCAAAGTCCTTAGAAACACACTAAGAGTGAACTTAAAAATATATTTCTTTGGAGTGATTGAAAATAATGCTACGCACAACTGCGTCAACATTTTTAAATGGGAGAAAATACGCATGGTCTTTGGTAGAATGGGCTCCAGGGTCAGACTTCCAAGTGTGTGACCTTCAGGAAAGTCCTCATCCTTTCTAAGCCCCAGTTTTCTCATCTATAAAATGGGAAAAATAATACTTCCCATTTTATAGAACATTGTGAGTTTCAAATGAAATAATGTAATAAGTCATTTAGCATATCACCTGACACATGATAAGCACTCCATAAATATTAGCTTATTTCTATTATTACTATTGTGTTTAAAAGGGAAAGATCTAAAGATTCAAATTATTCTTTTCAAAGTATCTTTTCAATATAATGGAAAAAATGGCACACGGTTTTGTAGAAGGGGCACTGGTGTTAGTAGACTCGTTCTGCCATTGGTTCCCTGAGTAAGTTTGGACAAGTCACACTCTCTCTGAGCCTCCATCCATAATATAAGAGGGCTAAAAGTTTGGGCTTAAAAAGATGCATGAATTCACTCAACAAACATTTATGGGAGCTCTTTGTATGGTTTTCAGGTTGAGTTCCTCAGAAGCAGACCATGAGTGGGAGATTCGTGAGAAAAGGTTTATTCAGGATTGCTCGGGAAAAACTTGGAGGAATAAAGAAGTGGGACAGGAAGGGAAAGAAAGGAAAGCAAAGACCCACAGAGGGTGCTATAGGGTCAGTCCTTCAGAAAGCTCTAGAGAGACCACGTAAGTCACCCTCAGCATCATCTCCACCTGGGAACTAGGGTGCTTATATCCCCACTGCAGCTGGTTATTATTTAAGGGCAGTCCACACTCGCATGAATTCCCAGGCACTACCTGCTCCATGTGCGAACCAGCTGAGCAAATACCAGCTGCCTGAGGGCAGCCTTCTGGCAAAGAGTTGCAACTGTTGGCATTTTGGGAGTGAAAGCCCACAGGGAGCTTATGTGCCTGAAATTGGTAAAGGGACCCAAGGGAAAACCAGCAGAGCAATGACAGCATATACAAGGTCTCAGAGCCTTCCTCTGCCTTTATGGATGATACTCACAGTGTCATGAGGAAACACACAAGTAGCCACAAGATTGCTAAAGAACTCCCAGGAGAGGGCCTCAGTTCATGCTGGAATGTCAGGGAGGGGCTCGGAGGGCCCGCAGGAGCAAATGAAGACAGAGAAAGAATTAGTCAAGCAAAATAGGGAAGTGGTGAGAGGGTTCAGTCAGCTGAAGAGAGCATGATACTCAAGGAATTAAAATAAGCCCAGTATAACCATATCAAAGGAGCGGGGCAGCTGGAGATGAGGCTGGAAGGTGAGGGGAACCAAGATCATGAAGTGAATCATGTGAGTTAATTTGTAGGCTCTTAGGGTCTAACACAATTTAGTTACAGACAAGTATCATAGCTAAGAAAAGGGTACAAATTTCTTCATATACAATGGAAACGATAACATAGTTTCCCATTAGCATCCCCAGGTTATAGAGAAAAAAGTCACTGGGGACATATCATCATTTTTAAATAATTGAAGTTAGGTAGAGTTAAAATTATTTTTATTTCCTTTGCATGCTGAAAGGTAAAAGAAAAGTTACATAGAACCTAAAATAACTGAAATTGTCTCTGTAATATAGCAAAAAAAGAAAGAAAGAAAGAGAAAGAAAGAAGAAAGAAAGAAAGAGAAGAAAGAAAGAAGAAAGAAAGAATAAAAGAAAAAGAAAGAAAGA